>NW_026921832.1:0-10045 GCF_032062105.1 Saccostrea cuccullata | reverse complement strand
CAAGATTTAATTGAAACAAATAAAATGTCTTGGATGTAGCACTAACAGTGTGATTATGGGACGCAGTTTTATTTCATGAAAAATATTTTCGCACGATATCTACAGTACTAGTATATCTTTCAAAATGCTGCTTAAGCCATTGTACTTTTTGTTGTTCCAACCTCTTTCGTGAAAAATGACGAAAGTGTTTTGCTGTATAAAGCAGGAAATCCCCGCCGTAAACATAGTCCTCTACGTAGCTGTATCTATATTTAACATAACAGGGTATTTAAATGTCCTTCTCGATATATAGGGAATAATCGCGAGTTTCTGCAACACCCTCTTTTTAACCTTGCCCATAACTTTTGAAAGATTAGGGTTAGGGCTTTCATACTTCATAAATGTAATCCTCGTGCCAAGACCTTGACCTTGACCCTGGAGTTTGGCCTACCTTTAAGAAACTTTAAACTTGGTCATAACTTTTGAAAGTTCTGTTAAGGCTTTAAATATTTTAATTATATTCTTGAGAAAAGGCCTTAATTTGGGTACCATCAGATTTGATTTGCATCTGAGAAAATATAACCTTCGCTAAGTTGCAATAATGGGGGCATCAGTGTTCCACAAAAACATCATGTTTTTTTTATTTTTAAAAAAGAAAGGTTAGAAACGTAGACGCCTGTGCTCAAAAGCTATGGACAAGATTAAAGTTTTTTGCGCACAAAATTATAAAGAAAACAGATAGACATACAGTTAGACAGACAAACGGACAGTGCAAAAATATATGCCCCGATTTTTTGATTATATGGGGCATATCAAATGTATGATTTTGTATCATAGGAACGTCAAAAATGAAACTAGGCCTATGCTTTACTAGCAATATGATAAAACACGACATTTTCATTATGTTCATGTTCCTCTTCTATCGACCATTTCTCCTAGAATTTACACATAAAAGAAATCCATAAATTGCCTGTTTTACAATTTGTTTAACTCTGTGTAATGTCATCGAGTCATAGAAGAGAGAAAGTGAGCCAATTATATTCTAATTTCTATTTTTGGACATTATAGCTTGAATCAATTCGTTGTTTCTTGGAATTCATTTTACAACAATTCTTAACAAACATCCTATTCTTGACGAACTTGTTTTCACAAAAATATTACATTAAAAAAAAGATACGGACTGTGAATAACCCACTTACCGGGAAGAAAATAGAATTATTTACACAAATATTTACCTGTGCAGTCCATAGCAAACGCCAGGTCCAGGACCGAACTGTCATGTTTTGCCAGCTCCGGCCTCTCTCCTTTCTGATACTGAATACTTGAAGCCATGTTAACTGTTCCGTTCTCTGATTTAGTCTGAGTTAGAACTAAAAAATTTTGTTATATTTGAAACCTCTTGTTGATTCGGGTATATTGCACCACAACAATTGTAAACACGGAAGTATGACGTATTGTGGCTATATTTAGATATGAGCATTGTTTTCAATGTCTATTATGTTCCCAAACGAAGTTGGGGAACATATTGTTTTTACTCTGTTTCTTATTATTATTATTATTATTATTATTATTATTTTTCTTCTTCCTGGAAAATTTTGTCCTCGAGTGATCTTGTAAACTACACATCCGACTAAGGTAAAATGTTTTTAGGGTCAGTAGACATGTTATGTAGATTTGCCGAACGAAGGTCATTTTGCGCGCACGTGCTTGCAAGAGCGCGCACGTGCAACACGTGAAATGACCAATATAATGGATATTGCTGTAACTTTTCTTTTTTTTTGATGAATTTTTTTGAAACTCATAATGTAAGGATACATTAGTAGTATAGACAAGATGGCATGGTCAAAATAGAAAGATCTCACGCGCATGCACGTGCGCTTCGTTCTGATTGGCTGAAACTAAAGTCTCAATATCTTTCTTGTTTCTTGTCATAATCTTTTGAAATCTTGGACATAGTCCTACATTATGAAGATCTACAGCATGATGTATAAAAAATTTCATGAAAGCATGCGATGCGCGCGTGCTGCAATCTGATTGGCAGAAACTTTAAATGGCTATATCTCCTTTGTTTTTTGACGAAATGCTTTGAAATTTAAAACATAGTATGATTAGGATAAACCTAAAATATGATATAGAAAAACATTCATGAAATCACGCGCATGCACGTGTGCTGCAATCTGATTGGCTGAAACTTTATATGGCTATATCTCCTTTGTTTTTTGACAAAATGTTTGGAATTTTAAAATATAGTCATTCACTTAGATATCCTTCAATACGATACAGATAAAAAATTATGAAATCACGCGCATGCATGTGTGCTGTAATCTGATTGGCTGAAACTTCAAATGGTTGTAACTCCCTTGTTTTTCAACCAAACAGGATGGGATTTAGAACATAGATAAATATAAAAGGGGCTCCTTCAAGAAGATGTAGTCATTATGCACGTGCTTGCACGTGCGTGCACGTGAAATGAGTAAAATTAAAAATAGACTCAATGAGCGTCTTTTTTAATACTTTTGGATTAAATGCTTTGATATTAAGTATATTAAAATTTTAGATGGTGTAGACAAGATAATATGGTCATTACGCACATGAACACGCGTGCAATGCCTATTTTTAAATATATTTTGTATTTTTCTGGGAAGACCTTGATTAAGTCTTAATTCAATAAAGTATTTCTTATTTAATAGAGATTACAGGGAATATGGCACCAAAAGGGAGTTGGGGAGCGTTTGGGGAACATCTGTAACGGTCCCCGTTACAATTAGCACTAGTTTTAGATGTGATTTTCCCCGATATACGTCAATAGGATGAACGTGTACAAAACGTTGTGTTGTAACTATCCAACATGAAAATTGCCAGGTTGTAATTCATTGTAAATTGTAGACTTGCGATTTATCAATCAAGGACATGAAAATGTAATATTTAAATTTTTCTTCAATAAAAATACTACTATAAAAGTCGTATATGGCGTATTTTTCATAAGTTCGGATAACAAAAATTAAAAGATCTTTCTATTGTTTTATTACTTCTATATATACAGATCAATCGTAGATATCAAAGATATAAAATATTTAAAACAATAACCAATTTATACCGACTTCACATGGAAATAAAAGACATGGTTTGACAGTTAAAAACTATAGTTCTAAACGCTCTAGATTTTAAATTCAAGTTCAGAATCGGCGAAAATTTGATTTCAACGTAAATGTATCATACACTCAATTTTGTATTTTTAATACGTCATAAAAATCTTTTTAAAATGTCAGTTGTTTTAAATTAATCCCATGTACGAATGCATGGCCATGACTATGACGGATTCATCAGCTTAAGAAAAGAAATTTCCATCGTTATATTTTTATTCCCTGTACATTGAAGATTCGAGGGTATATAGTTTTTGCCCTGTCCGTTCGTCTATTTGTCTGTTTGTCCGCAAAAAACTTTAACCTTTCCAATAACTTTTGAATGGATGGGGTTATGACTTTCATATTTCACAGGTATATTCCTTGTGACAAGCCCTTTTTTGGGTACCATCAAATCTGACCTTTTGACCCCCCTTTGGGTTTTAATTACTTTTACAAAAAGGAATTGTGATCTTCCGCTTTCGGTGTTTTTGGGGGGAAATGTCATTATTTAAAAATTGGGTCAAATATGAACGCCCTATCAAGTCATTCAGAAATTATCACCAATCATGAAGATCAAGGTCAAGTGGTCAAAAATCAAAACTTGGAACTTCCCAAGGAATGCCATGTCAAATATAAATCCAGACTATTCTTCTCAATCAGAAGCTATAAGGAAAAAATAACAATTTAAAGGAGGCAAACTTCAAGTTCAAGGTCAGAGCCAAAAAATTTAGTTATTTAGAACAAATCTGGTCTGAGGTAAAAAAAAATCATAGTGTTTGTAGAAAGGCCTTCAAAATGTATAGCTAATTCAAAGTAATGTTTAGTTTTTTAAAAGTAGGTCAAACGTCAAGGTCAGGGGTAAAATCATAGTGCTTTATTTGTCCAATTTTCTCAAGCAAGACTGAGAGAGATGCAATTCTCAGTGCAGCTAGGAGTTTTGCCTACTGTCATGTTGTAAAATTTAATTTACTGCCATCCGGTAAATCCAAAATTTACATGACACTTTTTTTAAAAATTTAACCCCGGGCAAAATTTTTTAAAGGTAAGGGCAAAGGGTTTTTCATATTCACGAGTTATCCTTGTGACAAGACCTTTTTTTTTGAAACCAACAACTTTGACCTTTACCCTGGAGTTTGACCTGCCTTTCAAAAAATTTTTTAGCCATATCCTTTGAACAGGTGGTGCAAGGGCATTCAACTGTATTTCTTGTGAGAAAAGCTTACCTTGGGACCAAATTTAATTTGATTTAAAAAAAGTTTAATCTTCGCTATGTAGCCAAAGGGGGCTCAATATTCACAAACACAACTTATTTTTTATTTTTCCGCCAATAGGGATGGGTATCGCCAAACATTTCATTTACACATTTTTTACAATATCACGATAATATCATGATATTTTTAAAAGAAGTTTTTACAATGTTTTTTATAGGAAAAGTCATTTTTTTTTCAAAAAAATATGCTTAAAAAACAAAATTTTACTTTTTAATTTATAAAATCAATTATTTTAACGGTAAGTAAATTTTTTCATTTTTTAAAAACCCCTTTTTTTTCCCAAATTGTAATTTGAAAGATTGAACAATTAAATGAATAATTTCGGGAAATTTTATAATATGTACCAAAAACCCGGTATTTTTTTTCCCCGTATCACGAACGATAAACGCAAAAAAAAATTGCGATATACCGGTATACCGATAAAATCGCACATCCCTACACCCCAATTTAACTAGCTTTATCAACCGTAAACTATTGGTAAACCATTCAAAAAATTATATCTAACACAAAAACAACAATCATTTGCAATTGAAAATCATGTAAAATCTATTGGAACGCCAACACTGCCTTATAGCATACAACTATGCATTTATTATGTAAATTTTATCATTACGTGATGTAAAACAAACCCCTTCTTATGCCAATTCTTTATGAATTATGAAAAAAATTCACATCATGTCAATGCTGCATTACATGAAGTAAATACACCCTTTTTTATGTCAGCACTTCATAACTTGAAGTTAAAAATTCTTTATGTAAAAAGGGATAATGTGTTTACTTTGGGTGTTTAAAACTTTTTTTACGGAAATGAATGTTTTTTTACATCATTTCTTTTCCCTTTAATATGAGAGGTCAAAATTGCATTACGTCAAGTGAATTGTGTTTTAAAATTAAACTTATCATTACATGAAAAAAATCCATTCCTTTTGGGGTGTAAATTTTTATTATATCAAAGCATTATTACATGATATGGGTTTATCTTTTTTTTGGGGAAAATTTTATGATGTGAGGTAAACACATCTTACCTTTATGTCAGTGCTTTATTACGTGGTGTAAAAAGTGTATGACATTATGTGAACATATCTTTATATTATATCAACACTTTATCACATTAGAAAAACTAAATTCCCGTGATGTGGATATATACGAGGGTCATTAAAAAGTTCGTAGATTTTTGCCCAACTTTTTTATTTAACGTCATATTATATCCGAATTTGGTACAAATATTTTAACAACAGATTCAAATAATTTGAGCAAAAAAATTAATTATTTTTATATTTATTAAAATTACCAAGGTTTTAAAAAAAAAGGGGGTTTTACGGAGCACCGTCAAAATTTAATTTTCTTTTTTTTACTTTAAGAAATTTAAGCAAACCCCCTCTAATAAATGGAGCTAAAAACGAAATAAAATTTACATGTTTAAATAAAAAATTGCTGTATTAATTAAAAGGGAAATCAGGTTATGTAATATCCCCCTTTTTTAAAACAAAAATAACAGTAAATTTAACTTTTTCTACAAGTTTAAAAACCTTATAAATAGGATTTATGAAAAAAATCTGTGTTTTTGGGTTTTTAGTTGAAAATAAAATTTTTAAAAAAGGGGTAGGAAATTTAAAATTCACAGGGAAATTGTTTTGCAAAAAAAACAGGTTAAAGTTTAAAATATTGTCAAAAGAGTTAGGAACGTCATTGAACGTGATGTGTGTTTAAAAATTTTGGGCAGAAATAATAAAGTTGCAGGGTAAATAAAAGAATTTGAAAACAATAACATTCTTTAAGCTATTTTTTGTACAATTGTTAGAAAAGGGGTTTTAAAGTATTGTGGAAAATGGTTTTAAAAGGGGGAAGACGCAACAAACCGTGTTTGAAATAACAAAAATAGGAACATATTTTTTGAAAACTTTCTAGCGTTTTTTTTTGCGTTCCCAAATTGGTTAACCGTGCTCCGGGTAAAAAACATGTTGCTTTCAATTTTGGCTAACGTGAGTTCTGTTTAATCAAAGGGAAATTAAACTTCACACTTCGACAAAATAAATGTTTATGTTTACGAAAATGTGTTGATCTATAATCTTGTAATAATCATATGACGATGAAAGATTGTCTAGTATTTTTTGAATGACCCTCGGAATTACTTATGTCAACTCTTTCTTAGGGATCTTAAAATATCTTTATATTGTGTTAACTCTTTATTTTTGTTGATTCCAAAAGTGCATTACCTATGTAAAAATACATTTACATTATCTCAAAGCTGTAATGGGGGAAAAATGAATGTTGACGACCGTTTTTTTCTGGTAAGGGGGGGGGGGGGCCCTGTTTTATAAAAAGGGAATTAGAGGCACAAAATATTTCCCCCCCCCCCCCCAAAATAAAATTTACAAAGAAAATGTAATGTTCATTGAAAGTACAGCCCCCACCCCCACTTTTTGTTGAAGAAGTCCACTGGGGGGTAAAATTTGTATAAATTTACAAAAAAATTTATTATTTTAAGTTTAACCCCCCCCCCCCCGAAAAAGGATTTTGGGCTTGGAAAATAACAATTTTTTTTTTTGGGTTCTAAATTTTTTTTTTCGGGCGAATATTTTTTTTCTGGCTAACCCCCCCCCATTTTTTTTCCAAAAAATGATACGTCACCCCTGGAATTAGTAATTTTTTCAACTATTCCAGGGCCAGAATTCTATTACAAAAAAACTACCAATCCCTCATCTAAATCAATTGAATAAAGTCTTAGTAAACATGCATGAACACATATCAGGGAGCGGATATGAGAATCTTCAACAAAAAAAAAAAAAATTTTCCAAACCCAAGGGGGGCGGTTTATGGTTGGAGACCAAGGGGGGAAAACAGAGAAGCTCTCAGGCTTTATAGTTTTATAAAAAAAAGTTTTCAACTTAATTCAGCTAAACTTAATGTGAAACTAATGCAATGTCCTACAAAAAAAAATAAATTTATTAATTTTTTGTACATGTAGATTTTGGTCACTAAAGATGGTAGGGGGGATTTCCCCCTCCCCCCCAAACCCCCCAGTGCACGTGTGTTATCAGGTTTACATTTTAAAAAAAAAGGGAAAATTCAAGACTGATAAAAAAAAAAATTTTACAATGTTCTTAGAAGATCAGAAGTTTAAAATTTTTTTCCAAAAAAAAAAACCAAATAAACAAACAACAATTCAAAATAAAAAAAAAAAAAAAAAATTTGACGACTCATAATATTTGATTTATTTAATTATCAAATTAAAAAAGCCATTAATTTCATGTTTTAATTTACAGTCGCAGTGTTAAGGCTTTGCACGTTTCAAGATTGTCAATCCTTTGTCGCTTGAAATTTTTATTTAAAGATGTTATTCCCAAATCGCTAAAAAATTTTTTTCTTGGGAATTTTTCTCCCGCCAATTTTGTGCTCTGGAACGGGAAAAAACAATTAGAATTTTTTTGGATGGTCACCTTGCACATAACGTTTGAATGGGGGCGTAGCAGAAATAGCCCAGGATTGCCGATTGCGGAAAAAAGGTAGGTCATATAAAGGCCAAAGGGGTACCCCTGTTCGCATAACTAAAAAGTGAATCACATAATGAGTAGTGTGAGTTAATATCATAAAGAATTGCATAATGTAATGATAGGTTAACACAATGTAATTGTTGTTTAATTAAATGTCATGAACAGTAAACATAACGAAATGCAAGAATGTGTAAATGTCATAAAGTGTTGACATAATGTAAAAGGGAAAGGGTTTTCACGATGCAATGGTAGTGTGGGATAATATCATAAAGAATTAAAACATAATGGAAGGTTGACACAATGCAGTAGTAGTGTGGGTTAATGTCATAAAGAGTTGCAAAAATAATGGAAGGTTGAAAACAACGCAATAGTAGTGTGAGTAAATGTCATAAAGAGTTGACATAATGTAATGGAAGGTTGACACAATAAAATAATAGTGGGAGTAAATGTCATAAAAATTAACCCCTAATTAAACCGAAGGTTGACACAATGTAATAGTAGTGTGAGTAACTGTCATATGGAGTTGACATTATGTATAGGAAAGTTCACACAATGCAATGTGTGTGAGAAAAATGTATAAAGAGTTGAAAAAATGAAAAGGAAATTACACAATGTAATGAGTTAATATCATGTAGAGTTGACAAAATGAATAGAAGGTTAACAAAATTAAAGTTGTGTGAGTAACTGTCATATGGAGTTGACATAATGTAATTGAAGGTTGACGCAGTGAATTGTTGTGTTCTGCTATAAGGCAGTGACGGGTTCCATATACCAGTACAGCATCGTTTTTGTTGTTAATTCAACAATTTAATAGGCAAATTCCTGGTGTAAAGGGTGATATTCTCAATTGAATAAGTGAAATCTGAATGATGATATCATTTAAGGACAGATGATACAAACAAACAAATGGATGCCTGGATTGATACGTATTTTTTTACCTAATTTCATTTTTAAATGAAAAAATAATAAATTTCTAAATAAAAAATTGTAAACCTTCTGTGATGTTCAAAAGTCTGCTCTTCTGAAACCATCCTTATTAATCTATACAAATATTTTTCTTTTTAAATTTCATTTTTGTCCAAATTGAGTAAAAAATTAAAAACTATGCAGTGAAAGTTATTCATTTTATTTATTTAAACACGACCCAAGTTGTTTTTTTCATATTTTTTGACAAAAGTTTGTTTGTACATTGTCCTCAATGTAAGTAAATACAAAATTACCAAAGTTTTTATTATATACATAAACATACTCGAGATATATTATTTTTCGTTTAATAGCAAAACATTCTCAATTAAAAGGGAGAACATTTGAAATCCAAAATGATTGCTAAAAAAAATCTGCTTCACAAAAGCCCGGAAGTTCAAAGTTTAGCCCACTTGAACCAACGACGCAAATCTAATTAAGGTTGTGCATTGTCCCTCTGTCCATTTTTTTTTTTTAAAAAATCTTACTTTGTCTAAAGCATGGTGAATTTTAAATTATTGTATAAATGGGTTAATTTTTTAAAAAATAAATGTCAGTTCTACCTTGAAATATCAAAAAAAAAAAAATAGCCTGACTGTCTAAAAAAAGTAAAACTTAGGTCCAAAGATGAAACTTAAAAAATTAGCCAAAAATAGGAATGAAATAAATTGTTTAGTAAAGTGCGTCGGACATCAATGTTAAATTTAAACGTAGAAGATACTTTCCTTCATGTTGAGTTTTTGGAAAAATATTGCTTCATATAAATTTAAAAAAAAAACAGGTCGTTAATAATGGGTTTTACCGACAAATGTTTAAGATCTACTCAAAAACCGTGCAATACATTTGATATCGTCAGTTGAAACTCGAGCAGTAATAAAAATGATATCCATTCGGAAATTAGCAGTGTCTGTGATGTCAAAAAAGCCCAAGCTTTTCAAACCAGTCTGGGGTATGGTTGTAAAAAATATTGAAAAGTTGTTCGTTAAAATATGTTATTTTTGGGAAAATTTTGTGACATAATTTTTTAAAAAAAGTACTGTATCTTGAAGTTTTTATTGGAAAATACTAAGTATCTTTTATGGGATTTTTATGACCTTTGGTATACATATGGTAAATTTGGAAATGGGCCATTATGAAATTTATGGGGTTAGTACCAATGCTATATAATTCAAAATCAATTGTTGGGAATATAAAAAAAATTTTAAAAAGAAAA
>NW_026921831.1:0-102556 GCF_032062105.1 Saccostrea cuccullata | reverse complement strand
CTGTCAAATGATGCTTACAGTTTATTCAATACCATTGGAGCAATAGTTTATGTGGACAAAATGCTGAAAGAATGTAGATTTCATGATTTCGAAGCATGCAGAAATAGTATTCGCTCTTAATTATTTTAATTGGTTTATTTAACAACAAAAAACATAGTAAAAATACGGTTATAAAGAACTCTCTCATATAAAAATCGATATTGGCTATGAGGATTTTTATCTTTTAATTTTGTTGCACCATTTGATGCACCTGAGGCATACACATTGTTTTTCAATATTTAGAGACAATATGAATTCCTTGCAATCTTGGTCAAGTTTACGGAAGTTCAGTGGGGTCTGATTTTTTAATTGCCTAATTATTGAAAAAGGCAACAGTGGGTAACTAAACAGTTTCTTGTAAATTTTCTCCCATAAAACTTATCACCCGTTGTCAGAGAGGGCCTGGAATGGTTTTCAATGAATCGTGACGATGACGTTAACGCGAAATAGAGCCATGTTACGAGCGGGTTATTCGTCCTGCCACCTCTTAAATCGCAATCCTACTACCACAAAAACCGCCTTTTATACAGAGGACTATTCTAGTCATTACATTCACACAAAAAATAAAAGAAAACAATTCTGCAATTTGGTTTTTTGAGCATGTCAACTTACTGTTGTGTTCTTCTCACTCGCGCATGCGCGCGTTGCATGACTAATTTTTTGGCGTGGTTACCGATGCCCAATATAGCCAGGCCAGGGTTTGCAAGATAATCACTCTGATGAATTCCATGCAAAGGAGAAATAACGCTCATGACAAATGTGCAGGAGAGACATTGAAGATAATGAGCGTTTTCGATTTTCACTATTGGGGGGTATCGTCATATAACCTTCAATAACTCAAGAATTATTAGACAAAATCAAATAAAATTTTGGTTATATCTTTTTGAAAGATGATTTTAAAAGTTAGATAGGAATACTGAAAAAAAATTGAAAGAAAAATGAATTTAATTCACCTCAAAAGTTTACCCTGTGTTTCTTTTTCCTTTCAGTATAATTATCTGCTGTTAAAATACCTTTAATTTGATTCCAACGGGAAGAGTGTTTGAAGATCTACCGAACTTTATAATGGAAGAATTTCCATGGACATCCAAATAATTAGAGAACTCAAACGGTTCAAAATAGTCCTTTATATAGGCAACGACTAATGCTGCATTTTCAAGGACAAGTGGTCGTATTGCAGGCAACGATGTTCCATTGAAAGAGGAATTTCACCGCTTACAATATCGCTCAATCTTTGAAAAGGAGGTGGAAAAGAATATATTAGTATCGTCGCTAGGACAAACGCATTTGTGAGCTGATAAATCCTTTCGCTGATATTTCCTGGAATTCCTAGAAATGATTAAGCATTTAAATTTTGATTTGCAAAATATGTGTATATAATTGATAATTTTTAAATGTGTAACTGCATCTTAATGCTGCCCTTCCTTGTACGAACCGTTCAGTTTGATCGAATGCAATCGCCTTGGAGTCCATGGATCGCCATCTTGAAACATAACATTGAAGAAGCAAGCTTTTAAACTCCCACGAAGACCACACATTACGATGGATCGCTCATACCAAATATTGTCATCTGGGCTTGTGTACCCACATGTACCGTTGAGGAAGTCACAATTTGCACCGTTTCCCCATTTCCATTAGTTTAAGGAAATGTTAGCGACTAACAAGCTAAGACACTTTCATTTTCTGTTAAGGTTTTTTTTTCCTTGTCACTTCACTTGACATGGGTTTTTTATACTTCATATTGACCTGTTTTCAAGTCTTTATTGCAATTTAATTTATTTATAATACACATTATGAATAGTTAAACGTTGTCTAAGATATCTAGGATCGGTTTATTTTCTACCTTAAGGTGCAATTTCATTAGAATAATCTTTTTTTCTTCCTTTTAGTCTTATTAAGGAACTAATATGTAACTATGTTCCATGATTATGTTTCAAACAAAGAATATTTTGTCTACTTCCTGGAATTTTATAACAAATAAAAGCTTAAGGAAACACATTTTAAAGTCACGTAAATCAAATGTGGGATGTTTTTAATGCAAAATTTTTCAAAGTCATTGACAAGCATTTACCTTTTAAACAACGGCGGATAAATATTAAGTCAGAGGAATGGATAAATGATGAAATTTTAACTGAAATGCACAACCGCGATTATCTACACGAAAAAGCACTACAAACGAAATCAGCGGAGGACTGGGATCTTTATAAGGCCAGCCGAAACCGTGTTACTCTCAAGATCAGAGATGCGAAACGGGACTTTGTAGAAGAAGCAATGGATCAATGTACCAATCGACCAAAAGATATGTGGTCTAGAATAAAACAATTTCTACCATCAAAGCAAAATTCTTCAACATGTACACAATTACAAACGGAGAGTGGAACTTTAACATCTTTTGAATCTATGGCTAACTATTTCAATGATTTTTTCTGTAGTATTGGATATGAAATAGGAAAACAGTTTGATTCCTCTTTACCGGAAGTAGAACAACTTAAACCACCAGGTTCTTTTAGAATTTCAGAAATCACAATTGAATTTATTGCAAATGAAATTGTTAAAATGTCATCTTCGAAAGCCACGGGTATTGATGGTTTGTCTGTACAACTTTTAAAGATGTCTTTTAATCATATTGGTGATATATTACATTTTATTTTTAATGAATCTATATCATCGTGTACATTTGTTGATGCATGGAAAAGAGCAAGAGTAGTTCCATTGTACAAAGCGGGTGATGAAAATCTAGTAAACAATTACAGACCCGTATCTATTTTGCCAGTCGTTAGCAAAATTATTGAGCGTCATGTTTTTAATTCTTTTTATGAATATCTATCAAAGAACAAACTAATAACTGAAAGTCAATCAGGTTTTAGGCCAGGTCACTCATGTGAAACAGCACTAGACAATCTCACAGATAAATGGTTTAAAAACATGGAGGACGGTAAACTTACTGGAGTTCTGTTTATTGACCTGCGTAAGGCCTTTGATACAGTCAATCATAAAGTTCTTTTACACAAGCTGAGGTCATTTGGAATCTGTGAAAATAGTTTTAAATTTTTTCAATCTTATCTTTTAAATCGTAAGCAATGTGTCAGTTGGCGAGGTGCTCTGTCTCGAGAAAAAGAAATATCTTTAGGTGTCCCTCAAGGGTCAATTTTAGGACCGTTATTTTTTATTTTATATATCAATGACTACTCAAAATGTCTTAAACACTCGTCAGTCACAATGTACGCAGACGACACCTCGCAGGATGTAAGCGATAAATGCATAGACGTTATTGAGAAAAAACTTCAAGAAGATTTAGAGTTAGGAATTCAATGGACGATAAAAAATAAGCTCAGTATAAATCTCCAAAAAACGCAGTGCATGCTTATTGGCACATCCAAAAGGTTACAAAAATGTAGAAATCTTATCATAAATTTTAATGATGTTCAAATTGAATTTGTGAAGCAGGCCAAATTACTTGGTGTTTATATTGATAATACTTTATCTTGGGATGTTCATGTTGACTTTATTTCAAAGAAAATTTTAAGAAAACTTGCTGTGCTTAAGAGAGTGAGTCATTTTATGCCACCGAATGCTTTAATTAAGGTTTTTAATAGTATTGTATTTCCGCATTTTACTTACTGTTCCACTGTTTGGTGCAATGTGAAAAATCAGATGTTTTTAGAAAAGTTGTACAAACTTCAAAAGAGGGCAGCTAGGATACTCTTAAACATTCGAGATATTTTAACACCTACTACCTTTTTATTTTCCTGTTTAAAGTGGATGCCAATCAAGGATTATTTTATGTTTAGACAGGTCACTTTTCTCTTTAAGGTTTTAAACAATCAAATGCCTGATTATTTGAATGTGTTTCAATATACAAGAGATGTCAATTGTCGCCAAACCAGGTCGAATGATTTTATGTCAAACATATTGTATTTACCACGAGCCAAAACAGAAAATTACAAACGTTCTTTTAGATATTCATCTGCATTTTTATGGAACAATCTGTCACAAAATGTTCGAAATTCTAGGTCAGTGGATATTTTTAAATCTGTGTATCTCGCTGAGTATTTTAACAGACTCAATACTTAAAATGGATTTTTTTTTCCTCAATGTCTAAGTGTACAAAAGATATGCTTCTTCATGTTTATATATGTATGTGTTGTATTTTTTATATCTTGTGTTTATTTTAAGATGTTAATTTTGTATATCCTTATGTGTTTGTAAATATGTTTTAATGCAGGACCACAATGAAAACTAGCTTTATGCTAATTGTGTAATCCTGGATAAATAAAGGTTATTATTATTATTATTATTGTGAATACTTTGTTTATTTTCAGTCCTTTAAAATTTAATTTTCCGTCGTTTGTCTTGGCTTTATTTTCATCAGAATATCCAAAAACAAGTTTTAATCAGTATGCTATAGTGCTGAGACTCTAGCTTTGTTATCCGGTGACAAGAATCGATTCAAATGACAAAGGTACTGACTCTAAAAGCCCCTGGTGTTAGTAGGAAGAGTAACTAGATCTTGTAAAGGATCGTAAAGCCAGGTCCTCTTTAACGGAAGGCATCGGAACGACAAAGAAAACTCATAACCCAGTGTTCTTTTTGTCTGCATAGGTCTTAATTTGAAACTCATATTGATATTCGATGAAGTGACAATTAATGGCAATTTTTGTAGGGGAGCTAATTCCACAAAAAAAAAAAAAAAACAACAACAGAAATCAGTCTTTTAATAAGAGAAAAGAATTTGATCTAGGGTAGAAAAATAATCTCATAACATTAATATTTTTATAGTTTCCGTTATCGATGAAGAACTAAACATATATTCAAATTTTCAAATTATTCCTAGTATTATGAATTTCTGGAGTTAAGTGTATAATATTCAGGATAAAGTAGATTTAATTACTGGTAATGTGTGTATACTTTTTAAAAAGCGGGCCGCTTTTGAGTAGATGACAATGCACGATTT
The DNA here is from genome assembly GCF_032062105.1 of Saccostrea cuccullata. Lineage (NCBI taxonomy): Eukaryota > Metazoa > Mollusca > Bivalvia > Ostreida > Ostreidae > Saccostrea > Saccostrea cuccullata. The sequence continues at coordinate 97,563 of NW_026921831.1, read as the reverse complement.
CAAGAATACAATTAAGAAATTAATGTATTTATAAAGTGCCATTCGCGGCTCAGCTAAACCATGATTGCAACGTTTCAAAAATCCAGTGATTGCGCTTAAATGGGAATGTGTCAACTTTTCTTCATGTACAGTATTTTTCGAGAGAGGTTAGTTTTTCTTTCTGTTCAAATCCATCTGCAATTTTACAATTTTAAACAGAAAATGTAAAGGAGGTTATAAATAATTTCTTTCCAGTTTCAAGGAGTGTTTCAAAATGAAATAAATCTATTCAAAAATGAAGAAAATTGTAAACATCATTTAAGTAAGTGGCATTGACATTGATGAAAGTTCATCCTGTAAGGTAGGTGCATGTAACTGAAAACCCAATTTGTTTGCCAAAAACAAGGAAGCAACTGATCGCAAAGAAATCGTTATTGAAATATATGGAGTTAACGAATTTGATAATCAAGCTCAGAAGTTCATTCAACAATACAAAGTTTGGAACTGAGCAAACGCGAATCTCTGAAACATCAGAGGTAGAATCACAGGTGCCTAAAACATGGAAAATATTCAGTTTTGTGCGGGAAAAGTTTCATATTTCTAAATAAAATTGGAGATACATTAAAATGATTTTTTTACGGTTTAAATCCAGTGATTTTTATTTTTTTACAGTCAAAACTGCCATAGCGACCCACTGTATTAAGCGACTCACTGTCACATGTGACCGTAAAAATTCCCCTATAGTATTTCACCTGCAGCTACATAATAATACTGTGATGGCGGAATAAACAGGCAAATACTATGATATATTCCGCACGTTTATTAGTGGTCGCCAATAATATATGACAATAATACAATGACTTACAGAGGATTGGTAAACACGTCTGAACGGGTCGACAATCAGCAATCAGAGAGAGTGACGATTACGCCACAGCCCGCATCACTGCCGGGCACGTGGTCTGGAGGTTACTAGAGAAATCGTTCCCAGCCCCTCCGAGACCACTACACTCCTCCCCATTTTGAAAGAGGGCGTCCCAGCCCGAAAAGTAAATACAATGGGACAAACTATAATATACAAATAATAGTAATAATTAACACCTAGCAGGGCCTATCTTACATACATACACATGCATTCACACAATAATGAAACTTTAAACATTAATGTCTCTATAATAATAAAAATCACAAATTTAACAGTTCCTATCACACAGTCACTCATCCTCCGCGTCGTCTCGGAACACCACGAGGTCCATCGTTGTTAACATCCACCAAGTGGTCCATCGTTGATACATCTGGATAGGCTCTGCTTGGTACATCAAAGGCGACATCTATAGTGCGGCTGGTTCCGGCCATCAGGACTATCTGCTCCCGATGCAGGTAAACTCAGGTAAGTACATCCAGGCATCACTTCCCGGCTACAGCGTAAGTATTTATAACGACCCCCTCAACTGAGGCCCAAAGAACACCCTGAAGTTCCTAAAAACCAGGCCCGCCAGCAAGGCAACATCTTGTCCCCTCGCTGCGGCGACTCGTCGGTACACTTCTCCGATGTGCCCGGGGCCCATCGGCGCTTCAACTCCACAAGGAAACTCAGGACTATCCGACTCGACTAGCAGTCGGTCGGTAGGAATAGCTCCGACTCCCGACAACTGAGTCGCGGACATATCCGCGATCTGACCTCCGATTCCAAAGAATACGGGCCTGCCAGACTCCACCCAGAGCTTCACCTGCTCTGGTCCTCCAGTGAAACCACGGATAAAGATGGGTACTAGGATAGGAACAAACATCCCGTCCATAAGGGTAAGGCAATCTTGGGTAGGGACGCGGCCCAAAGGGTCGTCCGCTGTCCCCCTCACAACCAATATCATCCCGGTACTGAACGTGGCCTGGCGGAAGAACTCCGCCAGCACAAACCTCTGGCACCTCTGAGTGGCTGGACTGGAGTAATCCAGTCCAATCTCCCCTATCACAAAGTTCCTGCTCCTACACTGTCCCACAACACGGGCTACATCTGACTGCAGAACGAAGTCCGCAGACCCAGGGGAAATCCCCTGAGCTACCACCCACTGCGGATTGCCTGAGTCCGAGAGGGGCTCCTCTCGGAAACCATACGCTACGCAACCACCCACCAGCTCCACTCGTACATCGAAGGGGCGGTGGTCTGCGCACAACAACTCCCCCACCGACTGTCCCTCACCACCCGGGATCCTCCGGGGGAACCACAAACAGTCAACAACCTGTATCAGAGGGATCTGGGGGTCCGCTGACCAAGAAGGCCGCGGCGCTCCGCCGCTGGCGCCTTCCTCCGGCGGAACCACAACAACAACTGGTGGTTGCGGGCTCTCCGCTACCACAGTCGTGGTCACCAAGCTCTCCCTGGAGCTCGGAAGACTGTCCGGTACAAGGACCACCTCGCTGCTGACCATGGCCTCCGGCAAGAGTTCGTCTTCCCAGGATTCCGCTATATTAGAGCGGGATCGTTCCATACAGTTCCAAGTCCCCATAATATCAGCACCGTTTAACATAATAGCTATCACTCGAGGGTGTATGAGCATAGCAACGTGGGGTAACTCCCCCATCCGCGCCCTGCGGATCTCCGACTCTAGGGGCGGCACAATACCTAGATGAGCAGAGAAACGGATCATCAGATCTCTGACACTACCGGAAAACCCCCATTCGACTTTTCCCATTCGCCGAACCGCCCACTGGCGGAGATGACCCAGCATCCCAAAGTCGCTGGTACCCTCAGGGGACACCCTGAGCAAACGAGCTAACTGCAGGAGAAAATCCATGAACACCTGGGGGTCATCCACCCCCCTAGTGTGGTACTCCCAAATATGAGCCAACATCGGGGTTGCCCCCGAAAACTTCATTCCGCAAGCGTGGACCGCACACCTGCGGGTACCTCTGGCTCTGATACGGCGGGCTCCCGCCCCCTCCGCACCTGCGGGTAATAACCTTAACCTGGCATAACTGGTCAACCCCGCACGCCCAACTCCCAGGGGTCGGGGTGCGCTGGGTTCCTGCTCTCCTGCAGGCTCCTGATTCCCAAGACTCATCTCAACCATTTCCGACCAAGAGGACTCTGGTCGGACAGGCGCTCCGCGTCCAGCCGGCGGCAAGGTGGGCGGCACATCCGGAATTCCAGTGATAATTCCTCGACCTCTGGGCATCCCGAGGTCTCCCTCCGGCGTCTCTGCGTCGCTCGCCGGTGCGGCCACTTCGGAATCCGCGTCACTGCGGTCCCGCATCTCTTCCTCGGCGGAGCTTCCGCCCTCGAAGACAAGCTCATCAACTTCCTTAGACATCACTTACGAACCTACAAAGACATGTAAGTTTATCAATCCTATGTCTACTTACTAACTAATTCGTATACAAGTCTACCTAAACCTGATGTTAACCTACTAAAACTTGCACACGCTTCCGCACCCCTGCGGAAACCTAACCACTCTAACTAACCAGTGTCGACTCCGACGGGACTACATTCTGGGCAGATATATTGAGGTACAGATTTGGCATAATCCTCACTTATACCCACACACCCTGGGTGAAACCAGTCCCGACAGTTGTCGCACTGCACCATCATTCCCTTGGGATTAGACTGTAGGCAAACACAATACTTTTTAGTCTTAGTTCCCCTAGTGGCTCTAGGTCTCTTGGGCGATTGGGATTGTTTATTCTGGTCTAATCTTTCCCTAACCCGCTTACGAGTACCCATATATGGACCTAATGACTCCGCTGGTTTGGGGCTAACTGTTGATTGACCCCCACTCCCCGGGCTCTCAGGACTAATTCCTGAGTCTGCGGTCCCCAGCGGTGCTACCACATCATGTGTAGGAGAACTATCCCCATCTCGGGCTACTGACTGTCCGGGCAACTTATTTTTATAGTTTACTAACCATTTGGGGAGTTGCCTGGACTCGCACCTTTTAAGTTTGTCATGGTGCATAACCTTGACCTCGCGCCGAGATTTAACAACAAATATTGTGTCCGATTTGGCTTCTATTATTATCCCAGGACCCCTCCATACTGACTCTACCTTTTTCCCCGCATTGCGGCGCCAGTAGACCAAGTCTCCGACCTTGAACTTACTGGTACGGACCTTAATGTCATGAGACCTTTTCATTGCCTTTTGCGCGACTTTAAGTTTTCCGCGGGCAATGTCGTGCGCTCTCTGAACATTATCTTCTAGATCACGTACATACTTGTCTACCTCACCCTCCTCCCCATTTTGAAAAGACGTGGAAGGCGGTGGGGCGAACATCAAGGTTGCTGGTATATTTACTTCTCTACCCAGCATGAGACGATTTGGAGTGTATCCAGTATGGCGGTTTACCGCGGACCGCAACGCTCCAGCCAATGGGCCTAAGTACTTATCCCATGACTTGGGCTGGCCATCTACGTAGCAACGAACCGCGTCCATGAGAGTGCGGTTGTAGCGCTCTACCTGGCCATTCCCTGACGGACGGTAGGGTGTGGTCCTGGCTTTATGGATCCCTAACATGGCGCAAATCTTACAGAACAGCTCGCTCTCGAAGTTACGGCCCTGATCTGTAAAGATTTCGTAAGGATAGCCAAATCGAGAAAAGAAGTCATTGATAGCGGAACGGGCGGTAACTTCCGCTGTCTGAGACGGAAGCGGAATACACTCTACCCACTTGGTAAAGTTATCTACCATCATGAGTATGTATTCGTTCCCGCTATCAGTTCGGGGAAGCGGCCCGAGAAAGTCTAAATGTACCCTCTCCATCGGGCTTCCCGCTTGGTAGCTCTTGAGCTCTGACCTGTTTGGCAACGAACCACGCTTACTCCTGGCACATACGTCGCAGGTCTTGACATATAATTTAATGTCTTTTGTCATCCGCCACCAGTAGAACTGTTGTTTAAGGCGTTCTTTAGTTCTCTGGATTCCCTGGTGACCAGAGGACGGTATGTCATGACATAAGTGCATGATCTCGGATCTGAGACTCCGCGGCACTAGGAGCCGACGGGGCGCATCCGAGTCATCCGGTTCTCGCCAAACAACCCCTGTCTCGTCGAGATAAAAACAGTCTCTCTCCAGAAGATAGCACTTTTCTTCCGGACTGCAGATAATTAAGTCACTTTCGGTAGGTAGGTCCCCAGACTCTAAGTACTGTCTTAGGTAAACTATAGCTTTGTCATTCTTCTGTTTCTGGGCTAGGTCTGCGGGACTGTATGAAGATAAGGAAATTCCCGCAGTGTCACCTGTTACCTGACAGACTTGAGGACTAACTGTCTCAATCTTGGGATCTAAACTCGACACCCCACTGACATTAATCTGGAAACTGGGGAGTGCAGACGCACTCACAGTCGAGGGAGTGTCTTCCCAAGGACTGGAAACAATGGCCTGACGAAGGGTAGGATCTAATGAACCACAACTACCCCCCTCAGCGGACGGACATTCCGCTGGCACAGGCGTCTCGTCAAAGAGTTGGGACAAAGGAATTACATCGTCTATTTCGGTGTTAAAGTCATGCCAGCGCTCGTGGGCTCGGCGGCAATAACGGCATCCGCCGCAGGGCAAGTCTTCGACCCTAATTCTCGTCGAGTACCCCTGGCATGAATCAGGTATGTCCCGGGACAGAGCGTCAGCATTTACATGCTTCTTTCCCGGGCGGTGTACGATCCGCATGTTGTACTGGCTCAGTTCCTCGAGCCATCGAGCAATCTGGTTCTGCGGATGCTTGAAGTTCATCAGCCAGACCAGGCTATGATGATCGGTCCTGACTGTGAACTCTCGACCCAGCAGGTAATGGCGGAATTGTCTGGTGAACTTAATCACCGCCAATAGCTCTTTACGAGTTGTACAATATCTGCGCTGTTCTGCGGATAGCACAGCACTCCCATACCCAATGGTTCTTTCTTTGCCATCCTGGACTTGGCTTAATTCTCCGCCTACGGCATAGTCCGAGGCGTCAGTGTCCAGGATGAAATGACCTGTACTGTTCGGTATGGCTAGAACTGGAGGATTGGTCATTAACTGAATGAGTTCCTCGAAAGCACTCTGCTGCTCTTCACTCCACCGGAAACCACTTTTTCCGGTAACCGCATACAGCGGAGCCGCAATTCCGGAGAAGTGAGGGATGAAACTACGGTGGTAATTGGCGAAGCCAAGAAAGCGCTCTACGCCCTTAACATCACGTGGAACTGGCCAGTCACGCACTGACTCGAGGTACTGGTCCCCCATCTCAACTCCGTGCTCGCTCACGGTTCTACCAAGGAACTCAACCTTAGTCTTAAATAGCTCGCATTTCCGAGGCTTAAATTTAAGGCCATATGCTCGGAACCGCTCAAACACTTGTCTTAGGTTATCAAGGTGAGCGTGTGCGGTAGATCCTAGGACTAAAACATCATCTAGGAAGGCTAAGGCTATCTTCCAGTTGAGTCTGTGTAACACCAAATTTATGGCCCTGGCGAAGGTGGCAGGGGCGTTACACAAACCAAACCCCATTCTAGTAAATTCAAATAACCCATATTTTGTGATAAAGTCTTTTTCCGGTCTTCCGGAGCTATCTTAACCTGCCAGTAAGCCGCATTAGCGTCCAACTTGGAAAACCAGCGGTTTCCCGCTAGCGTATCCATGCACTCCTCGATGAGTGGCAGAGGGTACGTGTCCTTGACTGTCACCTTATTCAGGGCTCTGTAGTCCACGCACCAGCGGACGCTGCCATCCTTCTTCCGGACCAGCACTGGGGCAGACGCCCAGTCTGAGGAAGATGGCTGGATGACTCCGGCTTTCAACATCTTATCGAGATGACCCTCTTCCTCCCCTTGAAAAACAGCGGGGGTGCGTCGCATCCGCTGCTTAACAGGAGACGCATTTCCGGTGTCTATTCGGTGTTCGATCTCGGAAAAACTTCCGAGATCAAGGTCATCAGTGGCAAAGACGTCGGCAAACTTTTTGACTAGCTCCGCTGCCTCGGATCTGACTTCCACAGGCGCGGTCTTATTTAACTGCTCTAAGAGTGGGGCAATATGGTCATAAGTCTTATCCCCCTCAAAGCTTACACGACGCACTGTGGGCTTAGTGTCATTGACTAGATCGGCAGGGACTGCTTTCCCCACCTTAGTACCTGTCTTAACAATATGACTTCGGTCTGTCATGTTTAAAATACACAGCTTGGCTCTGTTTCCTGCGGTGTTGTATGTCCGCGAAGCTACTACACCAGGCGGAAATATACTGGCTGGCTCCAGCATAAACTCTGGCATATCGGAACTAAGGGTACTCTCGATGATCTGAGCAGTGTGCGGGGGGATCCGCACCCTGCGGACTGAAACCGCATCGAGTACTGGTACTGACTCATCAACACTCATAGCAAATATAGTGTCGATGCCCTTAACCCTTAAAGTACCGGCTTCACATGAAATCTCTACACCATGCTTACGCAGGAAATCTATGCCTAAGAGCATCTCGTCCTGCAGAGAACCAACATAGATCGGGTGTACAAAGTCATAATCCCCGATGCGTATATTAAGACAACCGAGGTACTGAGCGGTCATACCAGCTCCCTCGCCAGCCAACCTAACATTAGTGTCACTTAAAACTTCGGGCTGCGGCCTCAAAGACTTATAAACGTCACTAGATATTATTGATATGTCAGCTGCGGTATCGATTGTCGCTCGCACCTGTTGGCCTCCAAGCTGTATCGGAATCCGCCAAGCCCCTGAACCAATGACTTGACTACCAGATCTGACAGACGGAATAACATAAGTCGCTTTGACATTCGGTTCAGTGAACTTAACTTTAGTCTCATGTTTCGATGCGCGACGTCTGTCCTCGTCCTCGCTATTTACTGACTTAAGGCAAGGCTTAGGGGACCCCGATCTACGCCGTCGCTGGCGGATCGGGCAATCGCGTAAGAAGTGTCCTGGCTCCTGACACTCAAAGCACACAATGGGCTTCGTCGCGCTAGAGCGGCCCCTACTCGGTGACGGATCCCTCGAGGATCCTCGCTCGGGACTGGATCTTCGGGTGCGGTCCTCCGAGTCACTGGAGTAATGACCCTTACCTTCATCCCAATCCGGTGACTCGGAGCGGTCCCTATTAACGCGGCGATGAGAACGGTCTCTGCTGGCACGGCGAGGACGGTCCTCGCTGGCACGATGAAGACGGGCCCTGCTGGCACGATCTGGGGAACGGTCCTCGCTGGCACGATAAGGACGGTCCCTGCTGGCACGATCTGGGGAACGGTCCTCGCTGGCACGATAAGGACGGTCCCTGCTGGCACGATTGGTGCGGTCCCGCGATTCTGAGCGCTCTCTGCGTGCCACGTAAAAGTCTTCACACTCAGAGTCTGACCTGGCGCGATAAAAGCCTGAACTTGGCGACTGACTCCGGTCTCTAGAAAGCGATCTTACTGCCCTCGGACGGCGGGCTAAAGCCCTACGGCTAAGTTGATACGTCTTTACCCTCTTAATTGCCTCCTCGAGAGTCCCGGGGGATTATTGATCAACTGTTGCCCCGCCTCGCCGTCATTACATCCAAGAGCAAAACGAACGATGATCTGCTCCTGGAATACCTCTGGCGAAGTACCGCCACCGAACGCTTTCTGGGCAGTGTCCATCACTCTGTCCCCCCATTGCTCGATAGCTTCGTCCGCTCGCTGGCAGATCGAATTAAATTCCAGCTGTGAGGCGGCTCTAAGGGAAGTCTTACCGAATCGCTCTTCCATCCGGAGAACGACCTCACGGAAACTTAACAGCGCGCCTCGTCGCCTGAGGATGTCAACGTACTTAAGGGCTGCCCCCTCTAACGTAAGACTGAGGGCAAACAGAGAGTCGGGATCGCTCCACTGATGGTACTCGGCAATGGTAGAAAACTTCGAGTAAAACGGACCCCATTCTACGTCCCCGTTATATCTAACCCCTTTGACCTCTGCTGGAATATTTCGACTAATGCAGCTACGGGTACCCGCGGGAAGTAAGCTAGGCAATAGGCTCTGGTACGCGGTGGTCATCAGGGAATGTCCCTGTCCTGCATTATGCAGACCCCCTGACTGGGCATAAACGACGGACTACCCCCTAATGCTACTGACTCCCCAACCAACCTACCATAGTGGCCAGCGCCCTGACCACTCGAGTTAGCAACACTAGGATGCGCGGACGCTAAGGGCAATGTCGCGGAAATACCCGCTCGGGTGCACCATGCAGCCTGACCCGGAACCGGTGGGCCCGTGCTAGGAGGCACTGGGCAATCGGTCTCCCCTGACGCGAATGAACCCAAAGTAATAGTGCTCGGCAATCCCGAGACTAAACTGTCATTGCCAAGTGAGGATAGGGACTGGCCTTGATACATGTGTACACTAGGGCCCCCCACAGAGACAGGCATATACCCCCCGCTATGTGCGGTCACTACAGGATTACTAATAGGCACCTGCTGTCCGGGTAGTGCGCTAGGGACCCAAGGACTCCCCTGGCTACTAGTCACTACAGGGCTGCTAACAGGTATCTGATGTCCGGGTAGTGCGCTAGGGACCCAAGGACTCCCCTGGCTACTAGTCACTACTGGCTGACTGACCCTATTATCCTGCGTGGGTGGGGGTGACTGGGGCTGACTGGTCTTCATTAACCCAGCCAACATCTGAGTAATGTTACCTAACTGGCCCCCCATACTTGTCTCCAAAGACCCCACCTGTTTCGACATACTGGACCCCAGGGCATCTATCTCGGACCCCATAGTCCCCAGTTGTTTTGACACACTGTTCCCCAGGGTATCTATGTCCCCTCTCAGGGCCCCTACATCCTGACCCAGGGTATCCACCCTCTTATTAACATTGTCAATGTCACCGTGGATCTGACCCATTTCCCCCTGTATCCTGTCAACCGCTCCCTCTAATATCTGTTGACGCTCCTGGATAAGGGAATAGAAAGCGGACCATCCGGGTGTTTCCCCTGGACCCTCCGAAATAGCTCCCTGTGTGAGTGACATGTCCCCCTCCCCATACTGAGTGACATTATCCGGGGCACTCCCCCCCTGGGGCAAAGGTGTACTCGCCACACCCGGGACAAACTTCACACTCTTAGTAGGCGGGACTTTCCCTGGGCTGCACTCTAACGGGGCACCTAATAGACCACTCCGGTCTCCCCCCAGCGAACGAGCGTACCAACCCCCCTCGGGTCTCAAAGCCCCCCTACCAAGACCGAACGAGCTAACCTCCCGGTCCATAACACCGGTCCTCAGATCACACAAAAATACAGTAAACTTTATTCAAAATACATAAAAACCTCTCGCGGCTAATCCGCTAAGAGTATACTAAACAATAGACTAAAAACACAAAGACTCTTATAAGGTTTAAGCCTATAAACTTACATGATAAAATACAAAGTCACAAAAATTCAAGATGGCGACGGCACTAACAACACGTGGTTAGGCCGGCACCCCGCTGCCCAGACAAAGAACCCTGGAACGCAGCGTCAATATAGCATTTCACCTGCAGCTACATAACTAAACTGTGATGGCGGATAAAGCAGAGAAATACTATGGATAAATTCCGCACGTTTATTAGTGGTCGCCAAATAATATGTGACAATAATACAATGACTTACAGAGGATTGGTAAACACGTCTGAACGGGTCGACAATCAGCAATCAGAGAGAGTGACGATTACGTCACAGCCCGCATCACTGCCGGGCACGTGGTCTGGAGGTTACTAGAGAAATCGTTCCCAGCCCCTCCGAGACCACTACACCCCCAAACGCTTTTCCCTAATTATATTCTACCTGTATTAAACGACCACCTGTCTAACGCGACCAACGACCGTGATTTTTCTGACCATTTTATGAAATGTCAAGCAATTTTACCTGGATTTAACGACTACATAATTTGCGATTCCTACTTTCAATTTCGGTCGAGCATGCTACGTTTTTGGTTCAAACAACTACATACACGCTTTTATTTCATTTAATAACTATATAATGCACGTTTTATGAATAAAACAACATTAACAAATAAATATTTTTACTTACGCTTTGATATTTATTGAATAAACATTAAAATCTAAAACACAAACATCACGTTTTTCTGTCCAGTGATCGAGCGCCATTTTGAAGATAGACGTTCGAGGTCGAACCCGATGTCATTTCATGCTAAGTTTTAAGGTTCACTTGTTGTGTGGACATACACTGCAGTTAAATCAAACTCTTTTTTTCTGTTTACGTTATCAATTAAAGATGGACCCCTGCGAGACGATTATGAATAATTCATGAATTTCCTTGAATTTTTCATGAATTTTGTTCATGAAATGTTCATGAAATATTCATGTAGATCCTATGAACTTATTATTGGACATTTTCAAATCATGAATTTTTATTCATGAAAGAAAATTGATGAATATTCATGAATATTTTTTTTTCATGAATAATTCATAAAGAGTCATATTCATGAAGATTCATCATTTCAAGAATGTCCAATAATAAGTTCATTGGATCTTCATGAACTGTTCATGAACAATTTGATGAATTTTTTCAGGAATGTTCATGAATGAATAAAATTCATGAGCCATTAGAATTCATGAATATTCTTGCTTATTTGTAAACAAAAAATGCAATATTATTATTCATGTTTATTCATGAAAATGCATTAAGTCATGCTAAAAAAGTAACAGTATGTTTTATAATACAGCATCTTGAAAGATTTCACAGAAATGTTGTTTGTTTTCCAACCATGGCAACAAAATCTTTGTTAAAAAACTTAAAATAATTTTTACAGTTCTGACATATTAAACCATAGTAAATGAGTAATGTAGTTCATTCCTGGTAAAAGTATAAAAAATTTCAATTCAAACGCAACTCTTTGCAGAATGTTTAACCTTACTTGGAGAGAGTCAAGAGGAGAGGGGGGTCCTTCCTCAGCATGTTTCAAAGTGTGTTTTAATGCCAGAAATTGAACAGTTTTTAATTCCAGTCTAGGAGAAAAGTTTGTTCAGCACCAGGGTAACAGTTTTAAGTGCTTTCAAGCAGTTCGAGCAGAGACGGTCAATTCAAAAATCCTTATTGTCTCTCCATGTGGATTTTCCAGAATTTATTCATTTGGATCCTTTGATTGAATATCATTCATATTTTCAATTCTTTTTTTCTTTCTTTTTCAAGAGCTCAGATTTTTTTTGCAGCCAGAGTTTCTTGTCTTCTGCTCATCAACATTTGTGAACTGCTTCTCTTTTTCCTTCAAAAAGAAAGATTTTCTGAAATTACCCATGATTGTAAAACATAAGTTAGACTTTTTTGTGTATTTTCTTGCATTTTAGTTTCATTTAATTTTGCATCAGAGGCACTTCCAAATTAAAAAATTCTGAATGGAATGTATTTAAGCCTATTTTCATGGACCGCCATTTTGTAGATCAATCAGGCCTATGAATGTTTTGAGTCTCAGTCTATAATTAATGTATGTTATATGGTTGGATCCAAACTCAAAGCAAAGTTAGACAAAACTTTCATTTAAAAAAAAGACATATTAATTTATTTTACAAATAGACAGTTACATTTACAGACATTTTTCTGACTCAGTGATTGCCTCCATTTTTGTCACTCACCAGTTATGAAGTAGATCAATCCTATATATAGTCATCCTTCTTCATATTCTGTTATTTTCTTTAAAAGTTGACAAAGATCAGTTACTATGCAAATTATAGATCACAAAAACCGATCCTTCCACTCTCCAAATTCCCACTTCCAACGTCTCGCGCGTTTTCAAGTTTGTGTTTTTTCAAAAATGTACGGTAGAGCTAAGAAATACGTTAGTTTCGAATTCCAAGATTTCTGTTTTAAAAAAATAAAAAATACTATCTGAATAATTTTTCACTGAAAATACAATTTTTTTTATATCAAAATAAGTTTCATCAATGAAGAATTCGAACTTTTTACGTCATCAATGAAATTGAACTTAGATTACAATAACATCGGGATCGAAGTCGGGCTCGATGAACAATTAATTTTACCACAGGAGTTCGAAATTTTATCAATAAAGTCAATAGAAACCACTCGATTGACCAAGCCATGAGCTATGCGTAAGCATAGCGAACAGGAATGCAACGTGTTTTTGGAGAAATCGAGTATTTCGCGTTTACCCACCGCTTTTTCAGCACCGCTCGTCAGCATTCATAATAAACAACAATTCTATACTATAATTTGCTTTCTATCCCTTCTCGAATGCTGTCAATACACACTTTCTTCGAGTTCAAGTAAACATTCGTTTTTCCGAGAAGCCATTGCGTGACGTCACATCAACTGCGGACCTGACAGAATATTATAAAAGACGTGTCGTAGCGGATTGAAAATTCCGGAAAAGAAGAAAATGGAAGACGCCAGAGCAGACGCATTTTTTAGAGCAGTTCAGGGCCACAGCTTTTTATTGACTGGCCAATGTGGCACAGGAAAAACACATTTGCTTAGGTATATACTATTCAAAGGTCTTTGGGTGAGAATGAAGTCCATAAATGTCAAAGCAACAATTAAATTCTGTAATGATGAAACTATATATTTTTGACATTTCCCGCGAAAATGCGTCTCTGTAATTTGACATGTTAAATGGTGCATGTAATTGAAAGCCATGTATAATTAGCCGTTTAGCATTTAAAAGTATAACTATAGCAATAGATAATGAAAAATTCATACAGACAGATAAATAAATATCGGGAAAAAAAAGACAAAACTGTGTTTTTCAGATGACACCTTCAGTAATTTGAATTCTATGGACGGTACCCTATTAAATTAAATTCACTGAAATCATTCTAATGAATTGAATATTTAGGTTGGAAAATCAATATAAAGAAGATAAATTAAGGGCTAAATATAAACATATAACTACCAAAAAAATGGATCAGAACCCATGCTCCATGACTTTAAAGAAAATATGCTTTGATAATAAACTTATGAGTCCATTAAAAGATTTTGTCAAAAGTGTATTTTTTTTAAAGCTTGATCTAGAATAATAGAATGAATGGCTTAGATGTTAAATTTTTATGTAATGTAGAAATCAGTTAATGGTCATGGAGTCAGGTCTGAAAAAATATATTTAATCAACACATACTGAATAGATACATGGCTGCTCACAATCGAATCCCCCTCCTCAGTGCCCGCTGGGATTTATTTCTAGTTGTATTCAGTGGACAGGGTGTAGTAGCAGTAAAAAAGGATGCTTTGTTGGTGGAATTTGATTTATTTGACACAGTACACTGTCCCAAAATAATGGCAGTATTAGATGGTCCATACTGTGCCAAAGTAGGATTATTATTCAATCCATTCCTTACACCACGCTGCTGTCCAAATAAATTTTCCACTATGTCCGAATTTAGATACCCAGGGTTTATGCTGTTTTTTCCATTGAGCACATTCTTGCAGAGGGATATAAATCCCATGAGTGAGGAGTTGAGGTCTGTTCGAGTCTCCAAAGTCATTAGGTTTTTGGATGGAACAAGCATAACAGACTTCTCCACAGCATCCTCCCAGGAACTGAAATAAGTCACAACTTTTCGCAGCATTTCGAATCTTGTATCTTCCTGTGATGAAATAGGTCTGTTTCTGCAACAGAAAATGTCCACCAGCTCTGAGGTCTGTTCCAAAATCTCAATACTACTAGCAAGGTTCTCAGGGTTTTCAAGGGTAGCTTGATACGACCTCATCAAATAAAGCATGTCCTTATTCAGAACCTCAATTGCTAGATTGTTCCTCATTTTTGTCGCTGGAGTTAGGTTAATATGCTCCTCCGTCAGTTTCCTATGAATGGAGAATCCGCTTTGGAAATTGAAGCGGTAGCAAGCTTCCCAGTGGTCCCATGTGATGCATTTTCCACTGTGTACCAAATATCGTCCAGTACTAGTCTTATTTTCGATCTTGCTGGATTCTAGATTGTTGCGGATTTTCTTTAAGACGTGCATGATATCTTGTATGAAGCATATCCCATGTTCCCTAAAGTAGATGTCTCTGAATATCCAGTTAGTTTGTTGTGGATTCTGTGGGAATAGCATGGTAGCAAATGATCGATTTGTGGAAGCGCCGTCGGTCATGACATAGTCAACTGTGATATTCATGTCATCTAGTACCTCAACGCATTTCCAAAATGTTGTGTAGAGTTGATGGGCTGTGGCTGGATTTGCACCAAAGTACACAACTGGCCACCTATGATAAAGAATAAATATTTTACATTTTACATTTTAAATATTGTTTATTTAAACACATTTTCATCTAAAATAAAGGATTAAGACTTACAGAAAGTGAAAGAAATTGAAATTTCTCTTTTAATCAGTTCTCTACATTACGGGTAGTTTTCATACTTCATGAATTCATTTCTATAATTCTGCCAAATTTATATTTAAATCAGATACCAGTATAGTGTTTAATTTCAGAACTACAAACGATTAATTTGAAATAATCAATAGAACAGTTAACTTATTCTTTCAAGGCATATAAATGGTTTTTGTGAATTAATTAATGGCAAATTTAAAATATCTTTCAATTTCAAAGTACATTTACCTGAATCCAGTAAATCCATGAAAAATGAACTGGAGAGCATGAGTTGCAAGTTCGACTTTCTTCTGACCATTCGAAATGATGCTGATATTATTGTTGGTGGTGTCCATATCAACGTATCCAACCAACTTCCATGTATCGCCAGACTTTGTAATTATCAGGTCGTCTTGAATTGTCATCTCATCAATCACTATGCCCCCATGACAACCGAATTCTGGGATGTTTTGTTTCTCCATTTCTTTCTTCATCCAGGTCAGGTTAGCTTCATTGAATCCTGGAATCTGCCTCACAGAGTTTTTATAGTATTGCAGTAATCTTCTGGAGGGAAGTTGAAGAAAGTTTGACTTTTTTAGATCTTCGTATGCTTGAGGAGAGCGTACGTAAAGGGTTAGACACAGGCTGATGATTTTAGGGTCCCAGCGCCTTTGATGAATATCTAAGTCCTTCTTGCAGTTTTGTAGCTGTGACTTCAATAAGACGACAAATTCTTCAGGAAGGTCAAACTTGGACACACAATGTAAGATTTTCTCCATGTCGTCATGGTCCTCTTCGTCAAGGGTAATACTGGTACTTGTAACAGTGTCCTGTTCACCTTGTTTCACAACTTCCACTGTGGTTGAGTTTTGCTCTGTGTCCCTCACTGGCTCGGTGTTAAAACAGGGTTGTTTATTCTCCTTATTGTCTTCCTCACCGCTCTCTTCAAGTTTCCTCTTTTTTTGCCTCTTCTTCCTAGTATGAATTACATCATGACAAGTTGCACAATCATCGTTCCTTGCTAGCCAGTCCAGTATTTGTTTGCAGGACTTGGACCTCATCACTACCTTATAGGTTCTGTCATATGTAGTGGACACTTTTTCCTGGTGATAAGACTTCGGGAAGTATTGTTCATCTGCAGGAACCCCCCCACACAATTTGATATTGGAAACAAGGTATAGGATCCCTTCAACATTGGACTGTACTATGGGGATGGGAAAACCTGATGACAGTTTCACACTATTAATTTCAATTGTCACATCATTCTTTTCAAATGCCACCAAACAATACTGCTGAACATTGTCAATTATAACAGGTATGGGACACTTAAATTTGAGGTGAGGTTCTATAGACTGAATCTGGCACACAGATGGTAAATTGATTGTAGTGTCACAGATCTTTGATTGTGCACGAGGACCAAGATTTTTGAATAGAATTTTCTTTTCTCCTCCAGTGCTAATAAGGGTTGCTTGTATGTCGAATAGTCGAGTTATCATTTTACTGAGAACATCCATACTTAAAGGATTTACGCCATTTGCTTTCCTCATAAACTCGGTGCAGGCTTTATAAACATCGTGCAATGTAACAAATAATTTCCCATCAGATTTCGATTCTAGATTAAGTGATAACCTGTAAGATTTAAAGACAGAATATTCAGATATAGATACTAAAAAGATGAATTTTTTCCCCATAAGGGATTAGACACAATGAAAATGAAGTCATATTTTACTTTTATTTCTTATAATAATTTTAGGATATATCAGTAAAGCATAATTTTTATGCATTTAATTTTTATAGAGTTATATGCACCATAACATTATACATGTACCTAAATATCTAAAACTAGTTATGCCAAAAAAATCAAACCATTTTAAACAACATTCAAACTTAATATATAATTTTGGTAAAATGGCTACCTGAGAAGTGTAAATTATTTTTAAAAGTACTGAAATTATTCATCAGTTTTAATACTTGTATTTTTTCTTGCAGAAAAATTATTCAAGAGATCAGGCAGAGGAAGATCACGGCAGTTACGGCAAGCACAGGCATGGCTAGCCTGCAGCTAGGAGTGGGAGCCATGTTACAACGCACTTTGAAAAATTACGCACTTTGAAAAAATTTTTCAAAGTGCGTTAATTTTTGGGACCAGGTTAACGCACTTTGAAAAAATTTTTCATAGTGCGTTGAATTTGGGACCAAATCAACGCACTTTGAAAAATTTTTTCAAAGTGCGTTAAGACTGTACATCATAATTTTACACCATGTAAACATTTAACGCACTTTGAAAAAAATTTCATGAAACAAAAGGAATTGGACATATATTTTAGAAATAGACAACAGTATTATCCCCTCGCAACGTATGATGGGATATAGTGATGAACTTTCAAGAATCGCCATATTTTGAAATAATCATAAATATGATAACATGTATCTAATATCTTTTCTCATGTCTTACGCAAATTAATAAAGCATATATAAATTAATAAAATACAATTATTTAGTTTTAAATAGCTTTAAAATTGGTGAAAAATAAGCAATTTTTTTCGTGTTTTGTCTATAAACATATGCCCCCCCCCCCCCCCCCCCCGTTGAAACACAAAAAGCTTTGGCATAAATTTGTAAAATGACAGTCCATATTACCTGTAAATAAGGAATTTTTGTTTCACGGGGGGGGGGGGGGGGAGATGTTTTAAAAATATTTTCAGTTTTCCGTTGATTTCTATATTGAAAAAAACAAGTTTTGCCAAAATTATAGAGTTATCTCTCTTTGGTATCCCAAATAAGTAAAGTTTTATGAAAATTCGTATGAATATCTATAAAAATTTTGAGAATCATTCCAATATGTTACCTTTTGAGAATTGACTTAGAGATAGGCGGAAGAATAATACTATCCTTCGTAGTTCTTTACGCCCTTGAATCTTGACCTTTTGACCCCAAATTCAAAAGGGGTCTTCCTTAGGCCACAAAGATTCTGTTATGTTAAATTTCATTGCAAAAGCTCAAAGGGTTTTAGAGATATCGTGTGGAAACGAAAGCGTTACAGAAAGACGGATGGACGGACAGCTAGACGGACGGACGGACAGATAGACCCAAATTAATGTCCCCCACTTTTCAAGCGGGGGGCAAAAAGTATCAAATCAGGTTCAAATGATAATTTATCATACCTGAGATTTGTAGGAATATTGACTAAGCCATGCAGAATTTTTTTTCAAAGTGCGTTAATATGGTCGATATTAACGCACTTTGAAAAAAAATTTTTTTTTTCAAAGTGCGTTAACATGGTCCCAAAAATTAACGCACTTTGAAAAAATTTTTCAAAGTGCGTAATTTTTTCAAAGTGCGTTGCCACAGAGCCACCACCATACACCACTGGGCTGGAATTATAGACGGTAGACATTCTCACCAAACCCTGGCAGAGCTATTCCAAGGAGATGACAGGTTTGCAGAGGCGAAGAAAAGAATAAGAGAAGCACAGTGCCTAATCATAGACGAAATAAGCATGCTGTCCTCCCGGACATTTGACATGGTAGAGTTTGTGTGTCGCCATGTCCGGGAGTGTGATCAAGTGTTTGGAGGAATGCAGGTTTGTTCATTATCTATGAAAAGTTATACTAATTATTACTAGAGTAATATTTTTAATTGTAAAGATTTAAACTCTCTAGAGTTTGCTTGCTAACAATTAGTAAATGGTTGTGTAAGTTTGTAAATCATATAATATTACATATTATTACCTAACCTACTATATAAATTATAATTAGGCATTTTCAACTGTTTCACGGTTTACTTTATGTTTTTGGGTGATCATGAAACTGTGAACTGTTGACCGGGCCACAAAATGAACTGTTGCCTGTTTATAGCGTCATCGTGATATTCAAGCATTTTGATGATCACGACATCACTATTTACCTGCTCTATAATTAATCAAATTTAAATAAAACACACAAACAATCCATTTATTAAGTATTACTTTAAATTAAAAATATTAATTTAATCTTTATATTATGTGTTCAGCTAATTAATAGACAAGTATGTGAATAAACAGTTGTGAAAACGTTTTATTGAATGTTTGTGTGTTTTTACTCCAATTTAATCAATTATATAGTAGGTTAGGTAATAAAACACTTATTTAATGATACTCAGTGAAACAGTCAAACTATTGTCCCTCGGTAGTGGGGAAGACCTGGGAAACTGTTACCCTCGGTCTTTGGCCTCGGGCAACAGTTATCCAGGTCTTCCCCACTACCTCGGGACAACATTTTGACTGTTTACCTAGTAGTCATTAAATAAGTGTATACTGTAATCTAATACAGAAAATTACAAATAAGGTTAGCATGTACTGTTTTACATTGACAGGTCATAGGCTGTGGGGATTTTAAGCAGCTACCTCCGGTCCCAAACTTACGATACGATGATGATGGAAGTCACTGTTTCCAGAGCAACAAATTCAATTTGACATTTCCTCATCATATAAATTTGTTGGAGGTAAGAAGAAGAACCAGTAATGTATGATGAACGTTATGCTTTATGCAACTGAGGCGCAATCTTGCATCATGCACTGTGCTTATATAGATATGAATGAGAAACTTAATTTTTGTCTATCAAGTTCCCTAAAACTATTGGTAAAATAAAAGAATTACTGTACATGTATTTTTATGAAATGGACTAACATTAAGATCATTAGCAGAGTTATAAATTGTATTTCAGGTTCTCCGTCAGAGTGAATTCCCCCTCATAAAAGCCGTAAACGAATTATGTGATGGAAGACCATCTGAGGAGACGGTCCAATTCTTAAGAAGCTTGGACAGGCCATTAGATGCACCACCTGAAGACATCACTAGATTGTTTGGGACCAATTTTGATGCTTGTGTGGTTAATCAGGATATGCTCGAACAAATGGAGGGAGAAATGTTTTCTTTCAAGGCCAAAGATAAAGGTATATATCTTGTATTGTCTGTCATAGACTCACATATCTCACAGTTTTGAATTCTTCAAATAAATTATAGTTTTTCAGTATTTTTGGGTCATTTACAATTTCTCTCAAGAACAGCTAGTATAACAGCATTTATTCATTATGAACATGAAAGCATCAATTCCTTGGTTAATGCAAATTCACATTTGTTCAGTGTTATGCCCCATGCCGTGTTTAGGACAGCTTCGCAATGTGTTCAAATAGTTTAAGGATAAGAATATAATCAATCAAAGTATTTCATTTGCATTTGTTATTGTATTATGACTAGGATTGACCGAACAATTACATTTTTTTCAATTTTCATGATTCATATAAATGTGTTAATTTTTTACCAAGTTAACACCCATTGATATCTATACACAATATAACACTAACTTGTATAATTTCAGGGGATGTCAGGAAATTACTGGGATGTGTTGCTCCTAAAACTCTACTGCTGAAGGAAGGAGCAAAAGTCATTCTGATAAAGAACTTAGCAGCAGGGTTGTTCAATGGGATGACGGGAACCGTTCATCATTTGGAGAGGGGGAGTCCTCCTGTAATTAACTTTAGCGGTAACCTAGTCACAGTATCTGAGACTACGTTTGATGTTTATGACAGTAGAGAAAGAAAAAATCTAGCAAGTCGTACTCAGATTCCTCTTATTCTTGCATTTGCCTTGACCGTTCATCGTGCACAAGGACAGACATTACACAATGTTGAAGTGGACTCGTATTCATTCTTCGCTCCTGGACAAATGGGCGTTGCTATTGGACGAGCTGTGTCAACAAGTGGATTACGTGTTGTGAATTTTAATCCAAAAGCGGCAAGTGCTAAACATCCAGATTTTGTGTACGAGTTTTATGAGAGAGACTTTTGTGTTTTCAGAGACGACTTACTTTGCTGCAAACAAAGGTCATTGGAAATGGAAGACCAAAATATTGAAGAGGATATTTATCCATCTAACATGCAGTCTGACACACGTAAAGACCGAAATATTGAAGAGGATTTACCGGGTCCTTCAAAGCAGAGTAATACTGTAACAGTTGAATTTCCCCAACTTGAAGCCCCTTGGAGCATTGATGACTTTGTAAGTGAATTGGGCCATGCTCCTTACATTGTTAACTTACCCAAAGAGTTGTTTACTTCTACTTTAATGTCAGAGCATATCAACTTCTTATATTTCAAGATCAAGGGAATCATGAATGATCAACCGAAATCACCTCAGCAATGGACTCAATCATTCACCAAGTTAAATAATTTTGTGGTAAGTGATCAGCATATTATGTCTGTTGAGAAACTTTTCCAACATGAACATGTCAGTAAAATGGAAAATAAACTGTCTACCAAACTAGCTTTTTGGCTAATGGAGAAAGAGATTGAAAAGAGAGCAAGTGTTACAGTACAGAAACAAGCAGAAGAAGCAGAGAAATTAGAAATAAGTTCTACATTATCCTCTGTTGCCAAGGGAAAAATTCGATATCTTGCTGGTGCGTGCATTCAGAGAGTCAACAAGCGGATTAAAGAATCAGTGCTTAGAGCAGTGGGCAAATGTAGCAAAAAGAGTAGAACACTTCGTAAACTGGAGTACAGGAAACAGGCCATGTTAAAGAACTTTCGTGTAAAAGAGGAAGACATTGATACAAGCAAAGACACTATGACTGAAATTGAGTTCAAACAGGGCCCTACGCATGGACTTACCATTGTGAGTGAGCCAGTGTACAATTTTTTTGTAATGTTAAACCAGGTCACCCAAAAAAGTCTGAGTGCAAAACATTTCCTTAGTGATGATTCAGAAATAGAGGATGAACTCTTTTTAACACTTATCATGCAACTTTTTAGAGATGTCACAGAACATTTTATACGAATTGCATTTGTTGATGCACTGCATCATTTTAAAACATCTGTGCCTCGGAAAAAGAAACAAGCTTTACGAACAAAAGTTCAAGCTCTGGGTGATAGAGAGGAATCCTCCTCAAAAGGAAAGAAAGCAAAAGTTGATGAAGCAGGGCAAGAAGACGTCTACATATGCAAGACGTGTAAGTCTGAATGTGAATGGGAACCAGCAGAGACTAAGAACGAAAGCATTGCATGTGACAAATGTAACGGCTGGTTCCATTACAAGTGTGTAAATCTAAAAGGAACTGAGGCATTTCTTAAAAAATCTGCATCATCGTGGTTTTGCACTGGCTGCAGTAAAAAAGGGAAAGGGAGAGGCAAAGGCAAATCAAAATCATCAAAGTAAAACGGGTAAGGACTGATAATAAATATTTGAACATTTTCATTGTCACAAAGTCCTTACAGTGAAAGTTGTTTACTGACAGAACACATTTGAATGCATATATACATATTTAGTTCCAAAAAAAATAATAATCTTGTTTCCTGCTACCAGTCAGAAAAAAATAGGGTAGGTAGGGAATTTATTTATTTTTTTTTATTTTATTTTTTAACAGTATTTTTTGGATATATGAACTACTACAAAACCAATTGAACATGTCATAGCTTAGATAGCTAAGGTCAATATCATCATTCCAAGTGAAAATCCATGTCTCAAATGGAATTTTATGAAAGTTCATATTTTAAACATACATGTATATTTCATGAAATACAACTTGAGTATAATTTTTTTCACTTTTGAAACATGAAATTTCTAAAATTTACAATTTTTTCCCCATAAGATAAAAAAAAACATAAGGGTTGGTGCACAAAATAGGGTAGGTCGGGTAGCAGGAAACAAGACTATTTTTTATTTTGGCCTTACTCTGACAACTCAAGCTCAGCAGTCATAAAGGGGGGGGGGTTGTTGTGATTAATATTTGTTGTTTTCAAGGTATGAAAAGAGTCATGAATTCTTGTCCACCATGAAATGTTAATTTTAATATGCACATTCAACTACTAAACATTTGGATTTATTTATCCACGAAATCAAATCCCCACGAACCAACGTTTTTCCTCAAACCACACAAATTTGACCCCATGAAAATGTGATTTTACAGTAAAGCTAACTAAAGATAATTTTTGATTTCACAGTACTTTACTTTTGAAGATACATGTATATGGAGCCAGAATCAAGTGATTTTTTTTTTCATTGTGTTTGTTTTCATTTAGATATTATGTGAAATTTGAATTTATCCCTGTCTATATCACTATGGCTATACCCTTTTCCATTTTTGACATGCATTTTATACAGCTACAAACTGCCTAAATTAGATCTCCTTACCTGCTATAAATTCACATTATACCTATATTCATCAATGTAGTTAGGCTATCCATTACATTTCTGTATTTTAAATGCTAACATTGTGTGATAATTTATAACTGTCATGGTGCACATAATTACTATATATATAAATCTAGAGAATTTTTAAATTATTTCCTGTTGCTTTACACTATCACCAACTTACCAAAGTGCAACAGAAAAGTTGCTAGACATCGTGAATTTCTTCACAGGATTTCTTTTACTTTCTCAACTTTCAAATTTCGCGCACATGCAACTAGAGTTATCGCCCTTTAATTTTCAAAAAAAATCTCGACATGGTTTTTCGCCATTAAAAATATTAGAAGGTTTAAAGTAGTATAATTTATTCCATTAATATATAAAATGTATGTATATACAACAATTAAGAACCACTTATTTTT
Source organism: Saccostrea cuccullata (assembly GCF_032062105.1). Classification (NCBI taxonomy): domain Eukaryota; kingdom Metazoa; phylum Mollusca; class Bivalvia; order Ostreida; family Ostreidae; genus Saccostrea; species Saccostrea cuccullata. Next base: position 73,760 of record NW_026921831.1, on the reverse strand, counting down.
TTTTATTAGAAACGATCGAAATAATAATCTGTCAGGTCCGCAGTTGATGTGACGTCACGCAATGGCTTCTCGGAAAAACGAATGTTTACTTGAACTCGAAGAAAGTGTGTATATTGACAGCATTCGAGAAGGGATAGAAAGCAAATTTTAGTATAGAATTGTTGTTTATTATGAATGCTGACGAGCGGTGCTGAAAAAGCGGTGGGTAAACGCGAAATACTCGATTTCTCCAAAAACACGTTGCATTCCTGTTCGCTATGCTTACGCATAGCTCATGGCTTGGTCAATCGAGTGGTTTCTATTGACTTTATTGATAAAATTTCGAACTCCTGTGATTTTACCGAACTTCAAAAATATCGAATGCCATGTTGTTGATCATGATGTTCCACAGAAGAAAAGTTGGAACGAGTGCCACGAACAGGGGGATCATGGTCAGCTTGAGATGGAAGAAGATGACGACATTTTTAAGACCGGTAGGTACAATATTGTACAGAATTTTATGTGTCCTCGAACGAAGAATGTCTCTGCTACATTTGATTAATCCGTAGACATCCGGGCACCATACATAAATGCCCGACGGTGAAATCGTTAGGACAAGCACTATTTCTGTAATAATTATTTAACAAATCTATACATATCATTAAGATCATTGATTTTAACCCGAATTTCCTTGCTTGGAATCGAACTGATGTCAAGAATTTTACCTGTACCTTTATCGAGTATGATGTACATGTAATTAATTATATATTTTGTAATGCATGTTCATGACCATTTTCAGCTCTTATCTTGCATGTTTCGATTGTTTTAATAGTTGCTGCATTGCCTGAGATGATTTTCACAGCCCTGGCCTTTGATAAAGTGCATATACATGTAGATGCTTAACCAATCAGTCACTAGGCTTGTGAATATATGGTGAGAATCAGCTCAAATTATCATTCAAAACAAAGAAACTAACTTTGATTTTATTAATCTATGTCTTTTAGCATAAGATTAAAAAAAATATTGCAACTATGCCAAGTAAACAACATTTAAAGATTTATATTCTTAACATGCCTAATTTCCATTTCCTTATTATTTTTAACAATGAATTCTGAAAGGTAATCTAAACATGCTAACTGCATGGGTATGTATAATTATTTTAGATCAAATATTAATATAATCAAAGATATCATCTTCTATGAAGTATACATGCATTTTACAGGAATCTGGATGCTTACAAGATTTAGGACAAGAACTGTATAAAAAAAATGGTAAGATTTCTTCATTATTTTCTTAATCAATAAAATCACATGAATTAAAATTAATTTTTTTCAATGTTAGTCAAGCATTGAGCTTCAGCTCTAGCCTTTTCATTTAAGCTCACCTGAGCCATTTTAAGGCCTAAGTCAGTTTTTTGATCAGAGTCACAGTCTTGTGTTTGTCTGTTGTCTATAAACTTTTCACATTTTTACATTTATCAGAATTAATCCTAATTTGAACAAAAAATTGCAAGATAGTGAATTCATATTCTACAGTATTTAACTGATCTGCCAGGTAGAAAAGAACAATTGTTTTGTAGAGCTTTAGTTTATTATTTGTCATACATTTATACAGATATCAATAATGATACATCTTAAATGGTCATCTCCTCTTTCAGAAATTGTGCAAAGAAAGTTTGAAGTGTCTGTTGGAATGATCAACATCGAACTTGCTGAGCTTTCGTACTAAAAGAGAATCCATTGGTGACACCAATTATCTGTCAACCCTCTATTGCAAATTTCATGGGATATTTGAGGATGTGATTCTAGCAACATGTCAGAAATGTTGTATCTTCCATAATTGGGATCTTTGGCACGAACATTCTGTTCATTTTATGGGATCTTTGTATCAATGTAGTTGTGTACTACATATATTTTTGCATTTAATACATGTGTTTGTCACTCTAGTCACTAACTTTGTACAGTAAATGTACAAGGGCCACTAGCACTTTATTGTAATTGTATATCCTGTTGAGGTTTCAATGACCTCTCCCAATCCTTGGCCAATGTCATTTAATGAATCTAACCTCTTATTTAAAAAAAATGCATACTTTAGTTTACTACATACATGTATATCATAACTTGGTTATCATTAATTTAACCAAGGCGATCCCCCAGTAATCTTATATTTTCTTGGATATTTCTGTTAATAACCTTTGATGTAAAATGCTTTGCAGTTTCATTTAGAATACACACATTTAAAAAAAGTGTGCTTATATTGTACATCTGAGTGGTATATGCTATTATATTTGTCTCAAAAAACATTGTAAAAGAAACTGTGAATTTTTTATTTTGCAACTTGTTTAAAGTTTGATGTTAGAGAAAATTCGGTCGAACAAAGTTGTGTGATGAAAAACGACATTATTTAAAGCACATTATGATGAATATAACCGTTTAATTTAAATTATGAAGAAACACAAATAATCAATTTGAAAAAAAAATGCTGTCAAGGGTGATGCAGTGTTTGTTTGATTAAAATCAAATAAAAACACAAAATGTTTAGAGATTTCATGATTTATTTTTTCAGATAGTTGGTGAAAGAATGTTATTAAATATAAATTATGCCAGGGGCTTGTTCAACAATTGCATCTGCATGCAAAAGTTGCATTATGAGAGTAATGAGTGTTTTCTGTAATTCATTTTTGTCAATTATTTTAGTCTTCATGAAAATTCATGAACATTCATAATACCTTGAACTCTACATTTTTTCTGTCTTTAAAATGTCAAAATTGCCAATATTCATATAAATTCATCATTTGTTCATGAACTACATTTTATGAATATATTCATGAATAAAGTTCATGAACCATCTTTATGAACCAATCATGAACCGTTCATGAACACATCATGAATGTTCATGAACGATTCATAAAAGTTCCTGAAATTATGAATTTCACCTCGCAGGGGTACACACAAGGCACTGCATTACAGTTTTTCACTGACTGTGATATGATGTGAAATGAACATGAGCACACTTGGTTTTTTTATGTTAACAAAAGCATGTCTACATATTGTAGATCTACACATGTACCTACATATGCGTATACATCTGAACATACCTGGCCTTGAATTTCAGTGCAGTGATCGATCTACGGAGCTGGTGCATATCGTCTCAGTTTTCTGCTATTTTCCGAAATAATGTCCTCATATTCTCGTAAAAGGAAGAAGCAATGCCATGTCTCTTATTTTATCCCTATTTTCTTTTAAGATTGTGTGGTTATTGCATTTAAATCCACTGCAAATCTCAGCTGATGTCGTCACGTTTTTAGATCTATGTAAACAACATTCCGTGTCACCGAGTGCAAGCGCTTGGCTGAAGCCGAATGCAGACAAACGACACATTAAAAAGAGAATTTTTTTACAGACATGATATTATACATACGAGAAAATCACTAAGTATTTTCTATTTCAACATGAAGATATTGCTGTTTATTAAAAATTTTTGAAAATATCGGTAAATTGTTATTTTGAGCACCATTTCCTTATATGGATCAATCAGGGCGGAGCAACTGTCATGACGTCAGACCTCATTATGTCTTCATTACCATATTTTTTTCATGTGTTGCCTTAACTGTACTGCGAACGGCGAGCCTGTTTAACCCTTGGATGGGTGACCGCTTCACGTTACAACTGTTTATTAATGTAATTTTTTTTTCAATTTTAATTAAGTTATGAAAACAATTTTTATTGATACCCAGAGATGATCTCTTTTCAAAAACGTTAAAAACTTATTATACATATATGCAAATTTAGATAAGACCAAATGCACATATCTCAAATATACTTTCAAATATCTTCATTTTTTTTCGTGAAGAAAAAAATCAGACGTGTATTTAAACTTTTTTCAAAATTTTTTCTTGTTATCTATGCTTCCACTTAGTAAAAAAAGATGAATTAATGCAGCAGTAAGTAAAATGTATTAAAAAATGTATCAAATATAACAGTTACCACTGAGAGCAGATGATTGCGTCGACTGTTTGAAAAATTAAGGAAGCTCTACACACTAACAAAACTTTTTGGGGACTTGGAAAAAGTAAATCTTAACAAGGTTTGCATATGAGACTATTTAGTTCATTTCAACATAGGCTACCTGAATTATTTACGCAGTAAAATGTTATTAGACTAACACTGGGTAATTTAATGGAAATAACTCAATTACATGTACTCATTCTTGGTCTAACATAAAGTTTTGAATATCTGTTAAAATCAGCTTAAATTATGTAATTAATTGTAAATACTAGTCATTTTTTCTATGCTACTTCTAAAGGAAGATAAGTCTAATGGCATAAAACTACCATACAAATATAGCTCTTTGGTGTGCTGTGTTTAGAGCTTCCTTAGATCTAAAGAAAAATACCTACCTTCATTATTAGCAATTTATATAAATGAGTGGTGAGTTTATGTCAGTTAAAGCCCCACAGGTACCGAAAGAATCCCCCATGTCAGTCCTAAAGTGAAATTTATTTTAATGTACGATTGTTGTGGATAAATTATAATACCTTCACAGTCTTCACCAACGTTTTGGTAGTTTTCACAGCATATCAAGGGTTCTCTTTTCAATAACAAGGTTTTATGTATCATTTAATTTCAATGTAAAAAAATCAAAAAATATAAATATTGCATGTCCCATAAAATCGTGGACAAGTTGTCTAGTTTGAAAAGAAATCGTAGATGTGTATTTTAACTATATAGTATCCCTGACAAAAATACTACATAATGATAGTTAACTTTAATGATAACGTTGACACTTTGATTTCCTATTACAATTCCTACATGTACATGTATGTCGATAGGACAAATCCGGCTTTGAATAAAATAAGCTTAAAATAGAAGATACCATAGACTCTGTCAAATCTTTTTCATATTTGGATATTTCACTTGAAAGAGGCCTTTATGGTAATCTAACAACGAAGCTTTATGATATTCTTGATGACAATAATCTTTCAATCGTTAACTTCTGTACTAAGACAGCGATAAACATTGCATAATGTGGTTTATATCGCTCAAATGATTCCATATGCAAGATATTGCTATAAATATTTACATATCTAAGATCATACTTTACATATTTACAATATCTAAAACGGGGTAAATCATTGACAACTAAGTTGGTGAAACGGGAATATCAGCAGCCATGTCTAAAGTCATCATTTCGTCAATACATTGACCTCATTTTGTCATCATTACAATTACATCATTTGTAAGTTTTATGGTCACTAAATTGGCCTTGTCAGCAAATACAATTTATCATGAAGTCTAATGGCCAATGACGTTTTTCATACTTATCGTAAGGCCATTTTTTACAAACTGAATTTTCGACGGACTTTTCCGGTAGTTTCTGATCATGACAAGACGCACACAGCGTACCTGTAAGTGACCGGTCGGCAGGGGATTCTCTCTCCTCCATTGCACCTGATCCTCCCGCTGATATTTTGTATGTGTTTGTGTGTCAGCTCTGCTCCAAATTTAAATATTGGTTAAGGGACTTTTGGGCTTGAATACTGTTTGTTATCTCCACATATTCAGGGAATAACTATCTTCTAATTTTTTATTTGCGACAGTTTATGCTGATTTATCGGTCGCAAACTGAGTTTTACCGGCGACGCGTAATCGGAGACGGTAAAACGGATGTTTGCGACCGTTAAATCAGCATTAACTGTCGCAAATAACAAATAAGTAGATCAGTTATTCCCATTCTTATGCATTTCATGCATTGTATTTGTTGTTTACGTCTTATTTTGTTGAGTTTCGTTATATAAAATACGTCACGGAGCATTGTGTTTTTGCATCGCTCTATTATGACGTCACAATGAAAAGCTTTCACTCATGTTAATGCTCGTTTTACTGCTTCAAACATCAGTGCATTAGCCAATCAAAAGGTGTTTTACAAAATAATTGCATTAGAATTCATATTCTTATACAATTGTTTTATTGAAGTTGAACATATTTAATTTTTGATCAAGATATTAACGTAACAAAATGCATTTCTTCACAATTTCTTACCCGAATTTTGAACAAATTCCACCACTCAAAATTTGTTGTATTGCATTTGGTAACAAAACCAGAATAAAGTTATATTTCATTATCAAATGAATTATTAGGGTGCTCGGTTTAAAATGCAAGTACCCTGTACATTGTGAACTCTTATTAAAAACAAGGAAATATTGCTTCTATTTCCTTGAACGCCTTAAAACCTTTTTCATGTGCTTGAATATATAATTAATATTGATGCAATGTTTGAAGAGAAAACGGCACAAACTTTTTACAGATATCCTGAGTCATTTCCCTATATATATATTTGTAAGGTATTTTAATTGAATCAATCCTAACATTTTATTAACGACAAATATATTTTATGTTCCTTAGTTCTCCTGCCAGACAACTGAGCTTGTTTTTTGGCTAAAGCAGGCAAAAACAAACAACATCATTGAAGTGAAAAATGTCATATTTTAAATGATACTCTCTTATGTGTAACCTTGATAAAGACTTTTGAACTTTGAATATCAGTTAGAATACAGTCCAATTAGACTGTTTACACACGGGAACTAATGATTAACAAATAAAGCAAATAATAAAAAAAATAAATAATTTTTGTAATTACACATGCCTTTAAAATGTGAACCAAATAAAATTTTTGGTAACTTTTCAGCAATTAAACAACATTATCAAAATATTATTGCACTGGTGTAGCTTTTGGATTTACAGACAAACTTTGACAGCCCTTGTTGCTCTCATAGCTTCTTCTAAAAACGTCCCTATTAAATATCATTTTAAGTACGTAGAATAATCTAAAGTTTATATACTCTATATGGTATAGAGTTGGCTACATAAAGTAATTTAGATATGAAGAAATAAGGATATAGATTCCTTAAAATTTTCACTTAAAGCAAACATTTTGTTAATAAAAATATAAAATATATGAAGATGATGTCTCTGAATCCATGGGACACAAGAAACACAGAGAGAATATAAATTGAAATAATTAAAGAAAAAATAAAGTGAATATCGAATGCAATTGATATTTTTTCATTTTAAAACGTATTTTGTCTTTCAAATGCTCATTTCGCCAACTGGATTTAATAATTCTTTCAAATAAATGTTATTTTTATTATTTGTAATTAATTAAGATAAAATAACCATTTTGAATAGTAAGAGACAAAAAAACGGAATATGGAAATGTACATCATTGCTAGATTAACATTAGATAAGCTAATGCTGCATGAGCTAACAAGTTGCTCTAAAGCCCTCTCTTATATCAGAAGAGTAAAAATGTCAATAAGACAAAATAAAAAAAACAAATAATTTATTGTCTTTTAATAAAAAAAAAAGGAGTAAACAACATATATATTTACAAGTTCTGTATATTAACAATTCACTCACTTCTAAATAATTTTAAAATGACTAGAAATTACATCATTGTGATCATAGAAAAGTTAAAAATATAATATGTTTTCTTGTGGTACATGTACATATATCAACCAGGCCAGTGATACCTCAGGTGCGCTTCAATCTCACTAAAAGTTTTTGAAGACGGGATGTTTATTTTTCTGAGGAAAACAAAATAGTTTAACTTATATACGCAAATTATAAATATGTATGATGTACCTGTACATATCATGTTTCCCTAAAGTTAACTAAATGTTTATTTTTGTTTTATAACTTTTAAGGACTATATCTTATTTGAGGAGGGTGTATTGGGGGTGGGGTTTACATTTAACACTGTCATCTTAAATACTTATATATTTCCATGTCTTTATCTAAATCAAAATTACAAAAACACTTGATTTTTACATAAATCTACTGATTCATCGATAGGGACAGTGTGAAACAAAATAACATTAGGGGTGAGACAAACAGAGACAGAAGCCGTGCTTGTAACATTTTGATTCGCGGAATGGAGAGCATGTAAGAAATGACTGTCAGATATTTTGGTTTCATGACGAAAAGTCAGAATTATTTTTTTTAAATAAAACTTCTCCATCGACTGAAAACCAATTTAAAATCTTTATGTCTCTTTTTTTTTCTTCGTATCACTTTATTGCACTTAATTTATAGTCTTATCTTTAATTACATCTAGCATTATTCAGAATCATTCTTAAATAAGTAAACGTTATTTTGCCTACTCTACTTTATAACTGTTCTTTTCATATACATGTATTACTCACGCTTCTGATTTATAGAGCTTTACACTAACCTGTTGAGGTCTTCTTATTCCCATGTCTGACAGCGGATCATGGTGGGAATCCTGAACATTCCTTAATGCTTGAAATGCCTAGAAATGCATTTATTTTAATATAACAGTTTCAAAGATATTTTACTTCCGTTGAATTGCATTGTATAAAAAGAAGAATGCTTCGAAAGGAGTAACACAAGAAACATTAGATACATTATATTTTTTTTTCAACTTCAGATTTCTTTATTTAAAGTCTAGTTTCTTTTTCTATTATGAAGATGATTCTGATTTCTTACCTCGCGTGTTACTTTTATTGGACATTTATGAACTATCCATTCACAGTTTCAAAACATGGGGGTGTGGTTAAAGATCCTTTATATGTATAAAATCTACGGTCGTAGGGAAGGACGTCTAGAGGTAAAATTCCACATACTGAGACTTCCCGATGTGAAGAACCATGTTTCATTATGCAGTGTTCTTTAATGAAACTTTGTTGAAGTTTTTCTGGATGACATGGCGGTTCTACAAAAGATTTTGGTTTTTTTTTTTGTTTTCACACACTGTCAGACATTCCATGCAAATAGAACCTTTAAACTGTTTGAAAAAATAAAAATAATCTATATAACATTTTAATATTAGTAAACATTTTTATGAAACAGACAACCTACACTGATGATAAAGAAAGAGTAGTATTAACTGGGTAATTAACATTCTCTTCAGATGATTTTTTTAATCATAATAATTAATCAATAATATTTATTTTTTTTACATGAACATGTATATAACATGACTTACGTGTTTCCCGTGTCTCTGTTGTATATCCTTTACCATTATACATCCTTATTTTACCGTAGTATGTAGTCATTATTTCACTCAGTGTTTTAGCAAACCTCACTTTACAACGACGATACTGAATAAAAAAAAAATGTTTTAGCATATTATAAATCTGTATATGCAAAAATAAAGAAAGATTTCCGATTTAACAATTACTTTTACAATAAATGCATGTAAACATATGTACAAGTGAAAGGTTTACAATACCCCTTTGTAGCGTCTCCTTTTGTAATAACGTGCATAGTTCTTGACGTGCACTTTGTCACAAATCTTTAAAAGAAACAGTTTCTGATGAATTGATGTGTGAAGACAAAGAATATTAAAAAGCTAAATGCATCCAGCTCACCTGATCATGAGCTGAAGTCTCAATTGTGCTTTAAAATAAAATTTATCCATTGTCGTTATAACTTTAGTACTTATATTTTTCCAGAACCACTTGGTCAATTTTCGACTTAACTACCCAAATGCATTCCTGGATAAAAGAATTCAAAATTAATTTTTTTAATGAAGCAGCAAACACTCACTTGAGGAGGGAGGACCTTGATTATAAATAACCAGTGGAAAGGACAAGATAGGGTAAGAGCAGTATTTGGCCCCCAAGTTTGGCTGTCTTTCAGAATGATCCAACAGTTTATCCATAAAAACCTGTTGTCACCCCTGCTACAAAATGAGTATTGGTTTTAAGATTTGGAATGTACAGGGGCTAAAGTGAGGTCAGGAAATAGGTCAATTTCCGTCATTTCTCATTTTTATGCAAATTTTCAGCAATTTTACAGCACATTTTCTTTCGGAAAACATAGAGCACACGCTTGCCTATCTACCGAACTTATATATTTTATACACTAATATCAGATGCAATTTCTGTGTAAAAATCTCAGATAGGCAAGCTTGTGCTCTATGTTTTCCGAAGAGAAATTGCATCCCAAATATGACGAAATTCCACCAGAATTGAGGAAATTCTAGAAAATGCCCTATTACTGCGCCCTCTAGTGGCTTCCATAAAAGCTTTGAATCAAAATTAGTGCTTTTATTAAAGTGAGGATCATTTTAACTTCTGAACTACAAACTATCACAATTCTACCGTTGTTCTGATTTTTATATCAAATAAGGGGCCAGATTCGGCTGTTACCCTATCTTGTCCTTTGATGGGAAGTTTTTAACCTCTTCTCTATATCAACTTGGAAAGATCAAAATAAAAAAAAGATGGGAAGAAAGCTTTATTACAATTGTTTACGAAACTATTTCTCCGGCTGGGTTAGAGCGCAACTATAACAGTCGATGAAAGTCTTACATTAGACTATAGAGGAAAACTTCTTTTAAAAAAATCTCCGTGTCAAGAATAAAAATTTAATATCAAGTCATTTTGTAAGGACTATCCTCTTGCACAATTTGGATTCAAATTGGTTAACCTTAAGATAAGAAAAGACTGCATAGGGAAATCAAAAACTCTATAAATGAAAAGAAAGGACAGACCTTGACACATTTTGTTTTAAGATTCATATTCATATGGAAGAGTTCTCACGTAGAATAGATTCAACTTTATTCAAATCATAATACTTGAGGGTATAAAGAGCCACATCAGGCAACTACATGACTGTATAATTTTAAATTTAATTTTATCGTTAAAAGTGGACGCCCCATGACATTATAGTTTTAAAAAACAGAGTCGCGGTGTAGGGTGTTGATTCTTAAATTAAATTGAACATTTCAGACGCAATCCCTAAACAAGAATGTGAAGATAGGTCCTTCGGATGAGACCGTATGTATAAACAGAGGTCCCATATAAAAGTAAGTGCAACAACAAACGAATAAATCTCTTACTGCTCACTGGCCCTAAGGTCTTAGTTCAAATCTAAATTCGAAGCTCTCCACCATATGTATATGCATGTATATATACGTAGATGCATCTAATTATGAGTGATAAATTTTCGATGAGTTTTTAAACTAATAATCAGCAAACATGTGGATGCTTCCTCAGATTGTTCCTCATTAGATTTTTTCAAATGTAGCAAAATCATAATTAGTCATTTAAATACTGTAGAAGTACATTTAGTATCAATTAACACTATGTACGCGGTCACAAACTTTCCGCGGAAATTTGTCCAAGCATACTTAATGTAAATGTAAGGCATATAGTGACAGCTTAAGAAATCCGCGTAATTTTCTACCAGCGGATTAAACAGAAATTTAGAGTAATAAACAATCTTGACATATCTTCTAAAAAGAGAAAAGCAAAAAGAGAAGACCTATATAAATACTTCTCTTCTTTTTACCTGGTATATATTTCAAACCAATAATTGGACCAAACATATTTTCTACAAATTCTCTAAATATTGTGTTTTAATGGATTACTAATCTAATAAAATTATTTTACAAACGTCTTCATGGTCTCTTTTATGCCCTTGTTTATCATCTTCTTCCTCTTTATCGTTGTCATTATCACGTTGTACCTTGAAACATGATAGATGATATATTATTTCAATTGAAATTTAATTTAGATTTTTTTTACAACTGTATTGTAAACCAGAATAACATTTACCAAAATATTTTCTTAATTTTATCTTTATATTTTGACGTACTGTATTTCCACATTTTTAATGCTAAATGCCAGAAATCTTTAGATGAATGTACTTACCTTGATCATTACCGATAGCACAACCAATCCTTCTGGACTGAATTTAGCGTATGTTATGTTTTTGTACCTCCTGTCATAAAACACCAAATGAGCCTGCAAGGATAATAAATACCATATCTTATAAAATCCATTTCATGCATAAGAAGAGAAATCACTACCAATATTACCCGTGCAATATACAGAAACACTCTAGATCTGTTTACAGGTAATTTTTATACATCTTACGTTTTAACCTTTATTTCTCTGATTTGAATGAAGAATTTAAGATTTTTTTCTTACATTCAACTGCCAAAGCAAGTAAAAGAAATTTTAAATCTTATATTTTGTATTTAGGACTTAAGTAGACTCTTCCTTGCCATACCTCCATGGGATAAAATTTGTTGTTTATAGAATGTTCTGAACCTTTCCTCCTCGTTTTGCCTACATGAATGTGCAATTGTGCGAAGTTATATTTTCTCTTTCTTCTATAAGGAACATTGGTAAGAGTTATTTTCCCTTGTTCCTCTTTATTCACTTCGAAGTGCGGTGCATGTCCTTTTGAATTCAGAAAACAGAAGGATAGTTTGCTTATTAGTGATACGTACACGTGATGTTTTAATTGCAAGTAGATTTTTTATTTCATACTTTTATTATGGACCATTTGAACAAATACATTAATCATGTGAAATAAAGAACTAAATACATGTAAACAGGTTTCATAGAATCTTTCCTGTCAATATCGGATGAAAATTATAAATACGAACGGGGTGTTTTCTTCACAATTTATCTAGAATTATCAAATTAACATAATTTAATGGTTATATATATATTTTGAATTTACCATGCTGTGTGATCATCATGAATTTTTTTTACCTTGTATCAGTTGCTCAAATGAGAAATGCAATGCAGACGACAATAAATATAATTATTAATTTTGTTTTGTGCAACACGTATTTAATCATTAATTAAACTTCATGATAAATATTTTAATGTTAATCAAAATTGTCAGTAGACGATACCATTATTATAAATTTTGGCTTTCACTCTTGTATCACAGCCCTGCAGCACAATATCTCCACGGTAACGTTTTAAAGACCTTGTCTTTCTTGTTTTTATGTTGATGGGCGACTGCCTTTCTTTGGAGCCACAAGTTGTCCAACATCTGTTTACATTGCACCATTCAAAAGGACCTAAAACAAAATAAAAATATCTGGGAGATGAAATTCTTTAGTTGATCACATAATCAAATCATGTGAAACCCGAACAATTGAATACATGTACATGTATCTGAATTTATGTTCAGTCGTCCTTTACAGAAATTCTCTGTTTATGATATATAACAATGATCACAATTGTGAATAATCTTCATATTCTATGAGCTTTTAATATACATGTATGTTTGAATTCAAAAGCGCTGGACTCGCCCGTTTTAGCTTTCCCTAACCATTTTTTTCCAATCATTTCATCTTTAGACTTAAACTATTAACTTAAATTCAGAAGCCAGTTGCACCATGACAGAAAACAGAGGCATCTGAGCTTTTTTTATTTATATATGTATTTCTACTCCTAATATATTATTTTTTGATATTTGGCTTTTTAGTGACTGGTTGATGAAAATCCAGGTGTCTGTGGAGAATTATATATAGACAAAATATCATCTCGTTCTGTTACTCGGTCACGCTATAACCTCTGACTCCCTAATAAGATATTTGGGAGTTGAACTTTTATCCCCAATTAACAGAATTAACAGAGGGTTCTATCCTGGAACGACTATAGCTGACGGCACAAGATATGCAAAAGTGAAATTGCCCGAAAAATATAAAAGTAAAAGATATATAATACAACATTACACCTCGAAAGTATCTCGGGAAAAACAGTTCTAAATATTTTAAAGACCTTAAGTCATAGCTGCTAGCTTGTTTTTTTTTTAAGATTTTCTAAAACTTTTGTTTAGAATAAGAGTATTGAACTAGTAAAATGATTGTCATGTATAACAAACTTGCAGCTATGAAAATATGATACTGGTCAACAAATGATTGCATACATTTTCCTAAATCAATTTAACATTTCAGTACATTCGAATTAATCCAAATCTTACCCTCACAGAAATCCTTTCTGTCGTAACTAAAATGAGCGTCCTTTATATTTTCGTAATAGCATTTGTTACGTGAAGAAGGCCTGACACCAGCATAGCCTACCCCGTCTACTGTATTAAAATACAGTATACAAAGGCAAACTAACACTAACATTGCAAATTTGATCGAGTGAGACGAAAACGAAATTGTTGCTGCTTTTATGAAGAAATAAATGTGTTAATCCACGTGATTTTGTGCTAACCTTTGGATGGAAATATACACGTTAAGGTTCCTGCCATAATTTTGAAAGTCATTCATTATGTGAAAATTTCTCTAGAAGGCTTTTGATTACATGCAATAGATAAATTCAAAAGTTTTGAAATATAGTGTGAGGTACCATTTGTATCAATTTCATTTTGTCAACGCTAACACATGTAAAGAATTTCTTAAATTAATGGACACTTTATTTAGCTTAATTATAATTAAGGCGCTTGCTCTTGTCAAGACTTTTAAATGAATACATAGGATAAAAAAAGTCATATCGTATAAAAGAAACGGAGAGTCAAGCATGAATTACTACATTGTATTAAGGTATTGATTGGAAAGCAGATAAAAACTACCGACATACATGTAAGTATTGTTTGTTTCTTCGCTGTTTACTGTCCATCTTGATTTTTTTCACTCATATGGAGACACCGTCACTTTCCGATAGGTGGGTGGGGGTTATGATGGGGCGCTACAACTTTTGTCCTATACTCGGCACTGTCTCAGGGCCATTGAGCAGGGAGGGGTTCTCTTAGTGCCAACACCTTCTGTGATACGGGACATCGGTTTATACGGACTAGAACCAAGGGAATGGTCTCCAGTCAAGCAATGGGATTCAATCCCGCGGCTTAAGGACCTAAATCTTTACTCTGCGACGATTGCGGCAACGTGCAGGTTTTATGTAAAATTCCATGCATCTTCGCTAGCCAAGTGTCCGATTCAGAGACGAGGGAAACGAATCGGACACTTGGCTAGCGAAGATGTGGGAAATGTATCTACAGAAACATTTTTGGAGTTTATTGTAAGTTTATATCTTGGCGAGCATACTTTGTAAAAGGATAAACTAGTAAAAAGTGTTGACAAATAGCAATATTGGCTTCAGTGTTTAAAATGCAAATGTTAATTATTATCATAGAATTGAAATAAAAAAATAATTGGGTAAAAAACAAATAATCGTGTAATTTAAAATATATATATATATATATATGTATAAAGATACACTTTCTAAAGATAAACATAAATAGCATGTAAAGAATGAAAATAAAACAATTTAAGATTAAGTCATTTTCAATTATCTTTACCTATAAATTTTTTTGAGATTTAATGCACATTTCATAAGCATGGTTATAGAAACCTATTAAATTTTTTTTCTCACGTACAAAATACTTTTAAAACAGAGGGAAAAAGAAACAATTAAAATGGCAGCTTAATATAATCTATACGTATAAAGATATAACTTGATTTTATGTTGGTCTTGTTAAGGTCACTTTCTGTCTTACAAAAATGTAAACCAACATCTTAACAGAGAACTACATTGCTTTCATTAAGGTACATGTACATTATCCATTATAAGATTGTTGAAATATGAAAAATGCAATATTATTTAAAATTCATGACGTTAAAGTCTTAAAAGCCTCACGCAATTTGCTGATGGGTTATGTTCATGTTTAAGTATATAAATAATTAAAAGTGACATAACATATTAAGCAAAGTAAACATAAACTAACGATTACAGAGGAACAATAAAAAAAACATATTAACGAAAATAATTTTAAATGCATTGAAGTAAAAGAGAAACTTTCATTCAGAAAGAAATGAACACCATGCACGTGATAGTGCAAATATAACTATTATCACTTCTTATTTTTAAGATAACTTTGCTTTAAGTCTATTCTAGAACGGTTCAAATAAGGAGACGCCACCAATATCTAACGAAATTATGTAAACTCAACGCTGTATTAATGGTAAGTGCAAAAACTTTTATTCTTATTGAAAAAGAACACACACTGGGGTTTCATTATTTATTCAGCTTTTCCTTTTAATTTTGCATTTACAGTGAAATTACATTATGTTATAAAGATATCATTTATTTACGTAGCAAACGTTTTTAATGAAAATGATGATTAATAACAATCATTACTGTTATATATTAACACTTTTTGTCACTGACTACTTAAAGAGAATAATAAATCTGTTATTATAATACTTAATACATGTAATGCGGCTTTGAATGCATCATATTAATCTCTCCCGTAAACAGTGACATTCAGAGTTTATAATAATAAGCAATGAATACACCAAATAGTTTTTATACGTCCTTTCATCATTTAAAGGATATTCAAAAAAATAATTTGGTGATACAATGTAAGCGTGGGAAAAAGATTATGCTAATCTGGCTATGAATCCGTATCAGATCTTAATCGGTTATGAATAATTGATGTCGAGATTTTCACCTATTTGACATAATTATCTTTAGTGTATAATTTTGGGGGGAGCTATTTTTTTTTACCAAATATTGAAACAAGCGGAGATAAAAACTTAGGTAAAAGGGTTGTTCGAAAGTTCGAGATCGATGTCAATCTTCGTTCTATTACAACTAGAATTTTAAAATAAGCACAAATATGATATGTAAAAATATTTGTTTTGTTGATGTTTAAAGTTGCATTCCATTCAGTTTAACAGAAATTAATTTACTTATTTTTAAAATAATTAGCATGTTTTGTACCCATGGAACACACTTAACGGCAATTTACGTCAAACATATTGTCAAGAATTATTTCTAAAAAAATATTATCCCTATAGATGGTACTTATCTAATACAGAGTATTTGTCATTAAAATACTGCCTGTACTATTTGTACACACATGCACAACTCGCGTGTGAGATATTTGTTATTCTTCCAACATTTTTAGGGTTTATTCAGGATTTTTGCTAAGTAAAACACGAAATTGCAGCGTTATCCTCGGCTCCGTGACATTTTAAAATGTCATCGTTTTTGTGTTTTTTTCATCGAGGACTATCTATCTTCTCAAGTAAATGTCTTTTCAACAAAGCAAAATATTAAGAAATAATTTTGAAATCGAATCTGTGTAACAATTCTTTATTTGAACCTCTCAATCTTTCAAATAAAGGTCATTTGACCTGCTCCGCGATCCGATTTTCGCGTTTCTAAAATCTGGATAAGTTACATGTATAAATAAATTATGATATTTTTTAAAAATCAATAAAATCATTGAGATTTATTGTTTACATATGTCTATTAAATTTTTATTACATATGACGTCAAATTAAAAAGATATGACAAAAGACCACAACTTTTTTCGAGCAACCGTAGTTCTATATAAAAGTAAAAAAATATATATATTCATTTGTTCTTCGTCATTAAATCAAGTCTTAAATATTCACATAAATTAATGAATTTGACAAATATTGACAAAGGATTGAACGTGTGCGTTAAGTCAACAAATATTCTTTTAAATGATATGAGATTTGAATTAGAAATTGAAATAAATTACGTATATGTACTCTGAACTTTTTAAAAAAAAAAGCCGGGGGGGGGGGTGTCAACAAATAAACCGTTAGATACCAAATTGATTTTGTACGTATGATATCTTTTGCTGTCAATTATCATATGAAAAAGAAAGAAAATCATACATTTTAGTTTTGGAATTTAATTTTTTTGTACATCTTTAATATATAAATTAGCTCTTTAAGCTCTTCTTTCAAGGGAACCAATATGAATAAAAATGACCAAAACCACCCAGCCGTCTTATAAAGGAGCTGGATGGAAGCAGTGAAATATCAATGCTAATTCTAGTAATGCCTACCGAACAAACATGATAATTTCATTATCCACCCTTGTAAAACAACCCTTCCCCACTTGAGATCCCAGATCAGTATTTTTGAGCAATCAATTTTATAGAATAATCATAATATCCTTTGTGCAATGAAACATATCTATCAAAATCGAATTGCAACTCGTTATCTCAAAGGAGAATGCATATTTATACGTATTAAGTCAAAGAATAAATGCAAATACACATTTAAGTAGGAGTAAACTCTCAGAATTAAATCACAAATTAATCACATAAACGTTATTGATATATATATTCTTTTCATAAAAAAGTATCGTCTTTAAATTACTTAAATTGTCAATGATAAATATATCAAAATAATGTTATAATTCGTTAGTAACCTTTGCACTGTTTAGGTGGCTTGTTACAAGTATTTCTCTGTAGACATGCAGGAAGTTTTCTTCTGTCAAGAGAGCTACTTAGTAAGTTCGTTGATGGAAAGTGAAAGTGTATCATTAAACTGAAGTAGATGTCATAATGAAGGAAGATGACGTCGTGGTAAAGATCTACAGTGTTAAAGCTTTAAAGCTTCAACCAAACAAGTGCCATCTTGAATTACAAAAGTTTCATATCTTATTTCGATATATAAAAGCCAAGGATAAAAATCTTAACATCATTATCCTAAAGTTAAGATTTTGTTCAACTTCCCCGTGTCATGTTTTTGAATACTGAAAGGGAATTCACTTAGTAAGAGAAAAATCTAATAATTTCTTTTCTTATATATTTCCTAAAGAAGATTTAGAATGGATAGGATTTTATTATCATTTATTGTCATTACTGGTGCAATACCTCGGAGCACACAGCAGTTGCTTTACGATGAAAAATTGGCAGGCACAGATAATAGAATGGACCGTGATTATAGAATTTTCAGTCAATTGAAGGATGTGATGATTGGTAAATTATCTGTTATTGAATCCATAATGGAGGAGAACTGTGAAAAACGTCAACATTCTTTAATTGGGAGTATACAAAATGAAATGTCTCGGATTGATCAAGAAATGTCGAATCTCAAAGAAAATATAAGCAATGAAAAAAGTGGATACATGGATTTTGTAAGGAAAGAAATAAATGTTATCAAAAGCAAAAACGAACGTCTTGAGTCGAATATCAGCGAATTAATGAATTATGAAAGTACAAAAAATGAAGAAAAACTGAAACAATTGAAGAGTATAATGACAACTTTTACCAATGAAAAGATGAACAGCATCAACGAAAAGGTAAACCTTCGCAAAATATTCGAGATTCTAGGTAAGCGGCTGTTAGGTGTCATTACTACATGTAGGGTGGTAGCGTTCACTATTTCATATAATGTTATAGAAAGTCTAAAGTTTTAACCTTATATTTAATAAACTGATACTTTTTAAAACCCTCTTGAAACAATTTATTTTGTATATGCATATAATTGATTTTTTAAAAAAAAAGAAACTGTTATCAAGAACAGATGTAATCTATACTAAAATTTTCAATTATAATAAATCTTCATCCACATAAGTAAACAATAAATAAATTAAAATTTAGAACATTGTCAAAAACAAAATCCTGGCCTTTGAAATATCTGAGATTAAAGCAATATGATCTGCATTTTTCAAAATTTTATTTTGCTGTTAAGTTGTGTTATTATGATAAATTTGTATATAGCTCAAACCTTTATGATCAATTAGACAAAAATAAAGCAGAAGAAAAACTTCTGTATACAATCCAATATCCAAATCATTATAGTACATGGCAACAGTAATGTAACTTTGATTCAATTGAAGCTTTTAAATAGTTCTTCCATCGAAAATATAAACAAGAAGTTTATCAATGTTATTTATCAGTCACGGTAACCTAGTGGTAGAGCGTTCGCTCCGTGATCGGGAGGCCCAGGCTCGATTCTCGTTCGCGGCGCGAAACATAGGTAGTGACAGTTCCTTTGCTAAACTTTTGGCATTAGAAGTGAAAGTCACAGGTCTTTCGGATATGACCTTAAATAGTAGATCCCGTGTCGCGGTAGGCGTTGGCACGTTAAAGAACCCAATGTTCAATGGCACTGAGTATAGGTATATATTTGTAGCCCTTCATCGGTATACGGTGATGTCTCCATATGAGTGAAAAATTTTGTAGAGGGATGTTAAACAAGATAAAATAAATTAATCAATCAGTTTATTTTTTTCTGTCATTTTAATTGTCATTCACAATTTTGAAACAAAAAAGTCCGATATCAATATATATTTAAGAGGTAGCTCAGGTGTGTGTTTAATGTGTTGGTAGAGCTAATATTAAAACAATAGTTACTACATTATCGTATATTTTAAAATATTTCAATAATTTTTATTTTTAGTTAATGTACGAATCACTGCTGGTGGGTCTACCTACGGGAGAGTAGAAGTGTACTATGATGGGTCATGGGGGACTGTTTGTGACGATGGTTGGGGCAATGATGATGCACGAGTTGTTTGTAGGATGCTAGGTCGCAGGTAGATATGTTTAATATAGATATATTTCTTAGAGCTTCTCTGGTACTTGATGAGGTGTTTATATGAGTGAACAATTCTCGAAATGGACATAAAGCATCAATTAAACTTGCATAGTCTGATTCATCCAAAGTGTCGAACCTGATCCTGTGTTTCTTTAATTAATGTTTTCATAGCCAGTATTAGCATTATCACTAAGTACATGTTTACAGAAAAACCCTGTTGACACTTTTAGTTCTTTATAAAATTTTGATAAGTATTTACCGGTTATATGTACAAAAATACCAAATACTGATCAAACTTGGAAAGATTGTGTAATCTATCCTCTTTCAACAAATGCTATGGAATCAAATGGAAATAAAACAGTAGAGGTATATAAAAAACAAATTGACTGTAAGTTTATATATTCAATTGTCATTCAGATTTCATTTTACCCACCTTTAGGAATGCGTGCGTACCATCGGCAGAATGTTGTTTGATTTATATTCAGTCAGTAAACGATGTCGACAGCCTAAGCCAAGTGCTTTGTAAAGTTTCTTGGTTAATATATAGTTTAGAATTAAAAGCATGGATATGACCAAATATGTTTTATAATGAGCAAGATAAACACGGACAGGACAAAGACAGGACAAAGACAAATACGTCTAGATCTAGATTTCAATATAATATTATATATATATATATATATATATATATATATATATATATATATATATATATATATATATATATATATATATATATATAGAAAGCACAAAGAAATTCACTTTTACATGTAAAAGTGAATTTCTTTGTGCTTTCTATATTAATATTTTTTCACTTAGGGCAGTTATATTAGTTTAAGAGTTGTTGTAAATTGTGCTTTCTATATATATATATATATATATATATATATATATATATATATATATATATATATATATATATATATATATATATATATATATATGTATGTATATATAAAGATTCTTTAATGATGTCCAGCGGTATGATTAAAGAATTCAAAAAGATATTTGTTAGAAAATATATATATATTTTTTGAAATTCAAAAATATCCAGGAATTCAAAACATTTTTTATTTTAGCGGGGGAACAGCAGTTGGCTCAGCACAATATGGTGCAGGAAGTGGTCAGATTTGGCTTGATGACGTCAATTGTAGTGGAACAGAATCGTCTCTGATGGAATGTTCTAAACCACCATTTGGTTCCCATAATTGTGGGCATAGTGAAGATGCGGGGGTATCGTGTAATTAACTTCTAATGTCAGATTCTTATACCTCCTAGTGGTGTACGTATCATGGATTTTATAATTCTTATGTGAGTGCACTTGTGAAATGAATTTAATAATAAATGTATTACTTCAAGCTTTTTGTCTTTCTTTCTCATTTTTTGGTTCATTTGAAAAAAAAAGAACATAATGTCGTGACAAAAAACTTACTTGTTATTGTGTATGGGAATATCGTGTAAGATTTATCATTACTGCAATCAAAAATCTTTCAGATATATTTGTCATTAACAATTGATACAAACCATGGAAACATTTTCCTTTAAAACACTTTGTGCATATGAGAAGACTTTTTTGCAGAGAAGCTAAGTTTATTGTGAAGTTGTGAATTTGGGATTTTACCAGGTTTACGTTACTGAAACAAATTACCAAATAATGTCCAATTACTTGTATTATTTATCTGTTTTCGACCTCCTTATTCTTCACTTGTTAATCTTAAGTAGTACTCTTAAAATTCATCATGTACACAAATTTACTTCTCCATTGAATGCATTAGAAACTATCGAAAAACCCAAACTACATGTATTGGTATCTGTTTTCGTTTGTCGTCGTACGTCGGTCGAAAACTTTTGAACATTTTTAGCTTCTTCACTTGAACGACGGAATAAAGTTCAACCAAATTTGGTATACAGCATGTATGGGTAAAGGGGAACCCATAATTGTGAATTTCATGGTCCCTGCACACATGGGGCCTGAGGGGTGGGGCAAAAACCACTAAAATAAATGCAATCTTTAAAAATGTTCTTCTTTACTCCTAAACATCAAGCAGTCATACTAGTACTTTGAATGATTGAAATATAATCAGCATAAAGTCCTTTACAAAAATTTCAAATTCATGGCCCCTGAGTCAGTGGTTCTGGTGTTAGGGTGGGGCTATATAGATAATATAGTAAAAATGCATCATTTATTTGAATCTCCTCTGCTACCGGGTATTAAACAAACTAACCAAGTACATAGTTATGATGACCAAGAGTGCCTCTTCGAAAATTGTTAATATCATTGCCCCTGTGTCGTTGTCGTTGTTGTAAACTTTTCCACATTTTCATCATCTTCTCAAGAACCATTGGGCCAATTTCAACCAAACTTGCTACAAAGTATCCTTGGGTAAAGGGGATTCAAGTTTGTTCAAATGAAGGGTCATGCCCTTTTCCAAGGGGAGATAATAATGAATGAGAGAAAAATTTATGGCATTTTTAAAAAGTCTTCTTCTCCAGAACCACTCGGCCAGGAAAGATGAAACTCATGTGGAATCATCTTCAGGTAGTGTAGATTAAGTTTGTTCAAATCATGACCCCCGGGGATAGGGGGGGGGGCAAAATGGCCGATCAAAATTTTACATAGGAATATATAGGACAAATCTTTAAATATCTTCTTCTCAAGAATCACCAGGCCAGGATTTTATTTTGTTCAAATCATGACCCCCTGGGGTGTTAAAGTTCAAGCCTCCCCAGTAAACTTTCAGTTCTGATCTGATATGTGCTTTTTCCAATTGCTCGGGTGAGCGATGTGGCCCCTGTGCCTCTTTTTGTTTTAGGGCGCGGCTCTATTTGATTATATAGTGAAACTACATAAATTCTTCTCTGCTCCTCGATATTAAATAAACTAACTTAATATATACTTATAATGAGCCAGAGTGCCAGGGGTTCTTAGGTGCTAGGGTAGGGCTATATAGATTATACAGCTTTATATAAACGTGTTTCCAGTAACAATGCGTCTTATTTTAAACCTATGAAAAAATAAATTAAAATCCATTGAATATTATTTAGATAAAATAAAATCCATTGCATGTATGTGATATAAAATTGTTAAAGATTTTAAAATGTGCGTCATTCTTTATGGTCGAGGTCAAAATGTTAAAATTATATATACCCACTGGAATGTCTTGTCACAGTGTATAAAGAAATAAAGTATTAAAGACCTAGCACCAACTTGTCAAAAGTTATGATCAAGTTTAAAGTGTGGTATTTTAAATTTGTAAAGTTAGTCAAACTGCACGGTAAAGCTAGGTCACGAGGTTAAATTTGTTGGTACCCACACGAAGGTCTTTTTCAATGGATTACTCATGTGAAATATGAAAGTCATAGCCCCATCCACTCTAAAGTTTTCAGCAAGGATAACACCTTTGCAGACAAACAGACAAACAGACAGACAGGCAGCTAGGCAGGCATAAATACAGACGGACAGGGCAAAAACCTATTTACATGTACCTCCCAAAACTTTGATTACGGGATCATGACAATAAAGTGACTTTACAGATCATTCAAACTTTCAAAGGAGAAAATAAGATTCTTAATTTGAACCAAAATGCAATGATCTCAAATCAAAACGCCGCGTCAATTATTTGAAATAATAACCATATTAGTTAAAACATTATCCTGCGAGCAACATTTATCGATTAATATTTTGTTTAAAAGCGAACAAAATTTTCCCCCACACTATTGTTGTTCGGATATCTGCGTTTTATCATTCTGAACAATAAAAAAGATGTTTCGGAGTTTTGTAGAACTGCTATGTGCATTAATTGTTCTACGTACGACCTCCACGTTTGAGTTGTTCGAAAGTGAAAGGTTCAATAATGGTAAGTGTCAGTTTTTATTTTTCAATAAAGCAATTCGACGCATTATCTTATGGTCTGATAAAATATTAATAATGTTTCTTCAGTTTGTCCATATACCTCTTGTCTTATACCTCTATATTATAGTGGGAAAAAGTTTAACCTTAAAATTATTGTTTTTCACATTAAATTTATAGAGAACTGCTATTTATGTCGACCAGTCAATTAATTATTATGCAAAACCATATATATATGTGATTTGAAATTTAACGCATAATAAAAAAAATTATTCAGTGTAAGTGTTAAATAATCCCCTGCGAGGTGAAATTCATAATTTCAGGAACTTTTATGAATCGTTCATGAACATTCATGATGTGTTCATGAACGGTTCATGACTGGTTCATAAAGATGGTTCATGAACTTTATTCATGAATATATTCATAAAATGTAGTTCATGAACAAATGATGAATTTATATGAATATTGGTAATTTTCATTTTAAAGACAGAAAAAATGTAGAGTTCAAGGTATTATGAATGTTCATGAATTTTCATGAAGACTAAAATAATTGACAAAAATGATTGACAGAAAACACTCATTACTCTCATAATGCAACTTTTGCATGCAGATGCAATTGTTGAACAAGCCTCTGGCATAATTTATATTTAATAACATTCTTTCACCAACTATCTGAAAAAATAAATCATGAAATCTCTAAACATTTTGTGTTTTTATTTGATTTTAATCAAACAAACACTGCATCACCATTGACAGCATTTTTTTTCAAATTGATTATTTATGTTTCTTCATAATTTAAATTAAACAGTTATATTCATCATAATGTGCTTTAAATAATGTCGTTTTTCATCACACAACTTTGTTTGACCGAATTTTCTCTAACATCAAATTTTTAAACAAGTTGCAAAATAAAAAATTCACAGTTTCTTTTACAATGTTTTTTTTAGACAAATATAATAGCATATACCACTCAGATGTACAATATAAGCACACTTTTTTAAATGTATGTATTCTCAATGAAACTGCAAAGTATTTTACATTAAAGGTTATTGACAGAAATATCCAAGAAAAAAATAAGATTACTGGGGGGATTGCCTTGGTTAAATTAGTGATAGTCAAATTATGATATACATGTATGTAGTAAACTAAAGTATGCATTTTCTTTTAAATAAGAGGTTAGATTCATTAAATGACATTGGCCAAGGATTGGGAGAGGTCATTGAAACCTCAACAGTATATACATTTACAATAAAGTGGCAGTAGCCCATGTACATTTACTGTACAAAGTTAGTGACTAGAGTGACAAACGCATGTATTAAATGCAAAAATATACGTAGTACACAACTACATTGATACAAAGATCCCATAAAATGAACATTTGCTATTTTCCACCAATGTACGTGCCAAAGATCCCAATTATGGAAGATACAAAACTTCTGACATGTTGCTAGAATCACATCCTCAGATATCCCATGAAATTTGCAATAGAGGGTTGACAGATAATTGGCGTCACCAACGGATTCACTTTTAGTATGAAAACTCAGCAAGTTCGATGTTGATCATTCCACCAGACACTTCAAACTTTCTTGCACAATTTCTGAAAGAGGAGATGACCATTTAAGATGCATCATTATTGATATCCGTAGAAATATATGACAAATATTAAACTAAAGCTCTACAAAACAATTGTTCTTTTTTACCTGGCAGATCAGTTTACTGTAGAATATGAATTCACTATCTTGAAATTTTTTGTTCAAATTAGGATTAATTCTGATAAATGTAAAAATGTGAAAAGTTTATAGACAACAGACAAACACAAGACTGTGACACTGATCAAAAAACTCACTTAGGCCTTAAAATGGCTCAGGTGAGCTTAAATGAAAAGGCTAGAGCTGAAGCTCAATGCCTGACTAACATTGAAAAAAATTAATTTTAATTCATGTGATTTTTTTGATTAAGAAAATAATGAAGAAATATTACCATTTTTTTATACAGTTCTTGTCCTAAATCTTGTGAGCATCCGGACTCCTGTAAAATGCATGTATACTTCATAGAAGATGATATCTTTGATTATATTTGATCTAAAATAATTATACATACCCATGCAGTTAGCATGTTTAGATTACCTTTCAGAATTCATTGTTAAAATAAGAAGGATATGGAAATTAGGCATGTTAAGAATATAAATCTTTAAATGTTGTTTTTAATACTTGGCATAGTTAATTGCACTATTTTTTTTAATCTTGTGCTTAAAGACATAGATTAATAAAATCAAAGTTAGTTTCTTTGTTTTGAATGATAATTTGAGCTGGTTCTCACCATATTCACAAGCCTAGTGACTGATTGGTTAAGCATCTACATGTATATGCACTTTATAAAAGGCCAGGGCTGTGAAAATCATCTCAGGCAATGCAGCAACTATTAAAACAATCGAAACATACAAGATAAGAGCTGAAAAATGGTCATGAACATGCATTACAAAATATATAATTAATTACATGTACATCATACTCTGTAAATGTTATCTTGAACAAAGGAAGGTACAGGTAAAATTCTTGACATCAGTTCGATTCCAAGCAAGGAAATTCGGGTTAAAATCAATGATCTTAATGATATGTATAGATTTGTTAAATAATAATTACAGAAATAGTGCTTGTCCTAACGATTTCATCGTCGGGCATTTTATGTATGGTACCCGGATTAGGCCCTAATCAAAAGTAGCAGAAACATTCTTCGTTCGAGACGAGGACACATAAAATATTGTACAATATTGTACCTACCGGTCTTAAAAATGTCGTCATCTTCTTCCATCCCAAGCTGACCATGATCCCCCTGTTCGTGGCACTCGTTCCAACTTTCCTTCTGTGGAACATCAACATGATCATGATGAACTTGGCATTCGATATTTTTGAATTTCGGTGTTGTTAAAATTAATTGTTCATCGAGCCCGACTTCGATCCCGATGTTATTGTAATCTTAGTCCAATTTAATTGATGACGTAAAAAGTTCGAATTCTTCATTGATAAAACTTATTTTGATATAAAAAAAATTGTATTTTTCAGTGAAAAATTATCAGATAGTATTATTTTGTTATTTTTTTTTTAAACAGAAATCTCGGAAATTCGAAACTAACGTATTTCTTAGCTCTACCGTACATTTTTGAAAAGGCGCAAACTTGAAAACGCGCGAGACGTTGGAAGTGGGAAATTGGAGAGTGGAAGGATCGGTATTTGTGATCTATAATTTGCATAGTCACTGATTTTTGTCAACTTTTAAAGAAAATAACAGAATATGAAGAAGGAAGACTATATACATGTATAGGATTGATCTACTTCATAACTGGTGAGTGACAAAAATGGAGGCAATCAATGAGTCAGAAAACTGTCTGTAAATGTTACTGTCTATTTGTAAAATAAATTAATACGTCTTTTGTTTTAAATGAAAGATTTGTCTAACTTTGCTTTGAGTTTGGATCCAACCATATAACATACATTAATTATAGACTGACTGAGACTCGAAACATCCATAGGCCTGATTGATCTACAAAATGGCGGTCCAAGAAAATAGGCTTAAATTCCATTCAGAATGTTTTAATTTGGAAGTGCCTCTGATGCAAAATTAAATGAAACTAAAATGCAAGAAAATACACAAAAAAGTCTTATGTTTTACAATCATGGGTAATTTCAGAAAATCTTTCTTTTTGAAGGAAAAAGAGAAGCAGTTCACAAATGTTGATGAGCAGAAGACAAGAAACTGGCTGCAAAAAAAATCTGAGCTCTTGAAAAAGAAAGAAAAAAAGAATTGAAAATATGAATGATATTCAATCAAAGGATCCAAATGATGAAATTCTGGAAATTCCACAAGGACAGACAATAAGGATTTTTGAATTGACTATCTCTGCTCGAACTGCTTGAAAGCACTTAAAACTGTTACCCTGGTGCTGAACAAACTTTCTCCTAGACTGGAATTAAAAACTGTTCAATGTCTGGCATTAAAACACACTTTGAAACATGCTGAGGAAGGACCCCCCTCTCCTCTTGACCAAGTAAGGTTAAACATTCTGCCAAGAGTTGTGTTTGAATTGAAATTTTTTATACTTTTACCAGGAATGAACTACATTACTCATTTACTATGGTTTAATATGTCAGAACTGTTTATTTTAAGTTTTTTAACAAAGATTTTGTTGCCATGGTTGGAAAACAAACAACATTTCTGTGAAATCTCTCAAGATGCTGTATTATAAAACATCTACTGTTACTTTTTTAGCATGACTTCATGCATTTTCATGAATAAACATGAATAATAACATTGCATTTTTTGTTTACAAATAAGCAAGAATATTCATGAATTTTAATGGTTCATGAATTTTATTCATTCATGAACATTCCTGAAAAATTCATCAAATTATTCATGAACAGTTCATGAAGATCCAATGAACTTATTATTGGACATTCTTGAAATGATGAATCTTCATGAATATGATTTTCATGAATTATTCATGAAAAAAATATTCATGAATATTCATCAATTTTCTTTCATGAATAAAAATTCATGATTTGAAAATGTTCAATAATAAGTTCATAGGATCTTCATGAATATTTCATGAACATTTCATGAACAAAATTCATGAAAAATTCAAGGAAATTCATGAATTATTCATGATCGTCTCGCAGGGGATTAGCCCCCCTACTTAGTTGTAGGGGGTTCAGGTAAAAATTATCGATGAGATATATTCAAATAAATATATTCTAGCACGAACATGGACACATTAAGAAATATAAAAAACTTTACTTGGTGAAAAAATTCCAAGTAGAACAGAAGTTATGAAATTATCAATGTTGTGAGTACCCCTGCGAGGTGAAATTCATAATTTCAGGAACTTTTATGAATCGTTCATGAACATTCATGATGTGTTCATGAACGGTTCATGACCGGTTCATAAAGATGGTTCATGAACTTTATTCATGAATATATTCATAAAATGTAGTTCATGAACAAATGATGAATTTATATGAATAATGGTAATTTTCATTTTAAAGACAGAAAAAATGTAGAGTTCAAGGTATTATGAATGTTCATGAATTTTCATGAAGACTAAAATAATTGACAAAAATGATTGACAGAAAACACTCATTACTCTCATAATGCAACTTTTGCATGCAGATGCAACTGTTGAACAAGCCTCTGGCATAATTTATATTTAATACCATTCTTTCACCAACTATCTGAAAAAATAAATCATGAAATCTCTTAACATTTCGTGTTTTTATTTCATTTTAATCAAACAAACACTGCATCACCATTGACAGCATTTTCTTTTTAAAATTGATTATTTATGTTTCTTCATAATTTAAATTAAACAGTTATAATCATCATACTTTAAATAATGTCGTTTTTCATCACACAACTTTGTTCGACCAAATTTTCTCTAACATCAAATTTTAAACAAGTTGCAAAATAAAAAATTAACAGTTTCTTTTACAATGTTTTTTGAGACAAATATAATAGCATATACCACTCAGATGTACAATATAAGCACACTTTTTTAAATGTATGTATTCTCAATGAAACTTCAAAGTATTTTACATCAAAGGTTATTAACAGAAATATCCAAGAAAAAATAAGATTACTGGGGGATTGCCTTGGTTAAATTAGTGATAATCAAGTTATGATATACATGTATGTAGTAAACTAAATTATGAATTTTTTTTTAAATAAGAGGTTAGATTCATTAAATGACATTGGCCAAGGATTGGGAGAGGTCATTGAAACCTCAACAGTATATACATTTACAATAAAGTGCCAGTAGCCCATGTACATTTACTGTACAAAGTTAGTGACTAGAGTGACAAACACATGTATTAAATGCAAAAATATATGTAGTACACAACTACATTGATACAAAGATCCCATAAAATGAACATTTGCTATTTTCAACCAATGTATGTGCCAAAGATCTCAATTATGGAAGATGCAAAACTTCTGACATGTTGCTAGAATCACATCCTCAGATATCCCATGAAATTTGCAATAGAGGGTTGACAGGTAATTGGCGTCACCAACGGATTCACTTTTAGTACGAAAACTCAGCAAGTTCGATGTTGATCATTCCAACAGACACTTCAAACTTTCCTTGCACAATTTCTGAAAGAGGAGATGACCATTTAAGATGTATCATTATTGATATCCGTATAAATATATGACAAATAATGAACTAAAGCTCTACAAAACAATTGTTCTTTTCTACCGGGCAGATCAGTTTACTGTAGAATATGAATTCACTATCTTGCAATTTTTTGTTCAAATTAGGATTAATTCTGATAAATGTAAAAATGTGAAAAGTTTATAGACAACAGACAAACACAAGACTGTGACACTGATCAAAAAACTCACTTAGGCCTTAAAATGGCTCAGGTGAGCTTAAATGAAAAGGCTAGAGCTGAAGCTCAATGCCTGACTAACATTGAAAAAAATTAATTTTAATTCATGTGATTTTATTGATTAAGAAAATAATGAAGAAATCTTACCATTTTTTTTATACAGCTCTTGTCCTAAATCTTGTGAGCATCAGGATTCCTGTAAAATGCATGTATACTTCATAGAAGATGATATCTTTGATTATATTTGATCTAAAATAATTATACATACCAATGCAGTTAGCATGTTTAGATTACCTTTTAGAATTCATGTTAAAAATAATAAGGATATGGAAATTAGGCATGTTAAGAATATAAATCTTTAAATGTTGTTTACTTGGCATAGTTGCACTATTTTTTTTTAATCTTATGCTTAAAGACATAGATTAATAAAATCAAAGTTAGTTTCTTTGTTTTGAATGATAATTTGAGCTAGTTCTCACCATATTCACAAGCCTAGTGACTGATTGGTTAAGCATCTACATGTATATGCACTTTATCAAAGGCCAGGGCTGTGAAAATCATCTCAGGCAATGCAGCAACTATTAAAACAATCGAAACATACAAGATAAGAGCTGAAAAATGGTCATGAACATGCATTACAAAATAGTCCAATCCACACTTTTCAAATGTTATGTCCCTTGGCCGCCATCTTAGGGGATAAACCCATACAATCCACACAATAGCCTTTGTAGTTTTCAGGTTTGTAACTTCGTCATTTGACTTTAAAAAGGCTCTGCCTTTTGTGTACTGATTGCCCCAAAATGGGGCTATCCACACATTGAAGGAAAGAAAATTAAACACAATGGATTTATCACAGCACGCCCAAATATTTGGTAGCATAAAGAGGAGAAATGACGTTTCTTTCCCTTTTGACCTTTTGGTTGACCCCGCAAAGGGAAACAACTTTTGCAAAGTGTGGATTGGACTATATATAATTAATTACATGTACATCATACTCTGTAAATGTTATCTTGAACAAAGGAAGGTACAGGTAAAATTCTTGACATCAGTTCGATTTCCAAGCAAGAAAATTCGGGTTAAATTCGGGTTAAAATCAATGATCTTAATGATATGTATAGATTTGTTAAATAATTATTACAGAAATAGTGCTTGTCCTAACGATTTCACCGTCGGGCATTTTATGCATTTTATCAAAAGTAGCAGAAACATTCTTCGTTCGAGGACACATAAAATACTGTACAATATTGTACCTACCGGTCTTAAAAATATCGTCATCTTCTTCCATCCCAAGCTGACCATGATCCCCCTGTTCGTGGCACTCGTTCCAACTTTCCTTCTGTGGAACATCAACATGATGAACACGGCATTCGATATTTTTGAATTTCGGTGTTGTTAAAATTAATTGTTCATTGAGCCCGACTTCGATCCCGATGTTATTGTAATCTTAGTCCAATTTAATTGATGACGTAAAAAGTTCGAATTCTTCATTGATAAAACTTATTTTGATATAAAAAAAAAAGTATTTTCAGTGAAAAATTATTCAGATAGTATTTTAAATTTTTTTAAACAGAAATCTTGGAAATTCGAAACTAACGTATTTCTTAGCTCTACCTTACATTTTTGAAAAGGCGCAAACTTGAAAACGCGCGAGACGTTGGAAGTGGGAATTTGGAGAGTGGAAGGATCGGTATTTGTGATCTATAATTTGCATAGTCACTGATCTTTGTCAACTTTTAAAGAAAATAACAGAATATGAAGAAGGAAGACTATATTATAGGATTGATCTACTTCATAACTGGTGAGTGACAAAAATGGAGGCAATCACTGAGTCAGAAAACTGTCTGTAAATGTTACTGTGAGTGTCTATTTGTAAAATAAATTGATATGTCTTTTTTTTATAAATGAAAGTTTTGTCTAACTTTGCTTTGAGTTTGGATCCAACCATATAACATACATTAATTATAGACTGAGACTCGAAACATTCATAGGCCCGATTGATCTACAAAATGGCGGTCCAAGAAAATAGGCTTAAATTCCATTCAGAATCAATGTTTTAATTTGGAAGTGCCTCTGATGCAAAATTAAATGAAACTAAAATGCAAGAAAATACACAAAAAAGTCTTATGTTTTACATTCATGGGTAATTTCAGAAAATCTTTCTTTTTGAAGGAAAAAGAGAAGCAGTTCACAAATGTTGATGAGCAGAAGACAAGAAACTCTGGCTGCAAAAAAAATCTGAGCGCTTGAAAAAGAAAGAAAAAAAAAGAATTGAAAATATGAATGATATTCAATCAAAGGATCCAAATGACGAAATTCTGGAAATTCCACATGGAGAGACAATAAGGATTTTTGAATTGACCATCTCTGCTCGAACTGCTTAAAAGCACTTAAAACTGTTACCCTTGTGCTGAACAAACTTTTCTCCTAGACTGGAATTAAAAACTGTTCAATTTCTGGCATTAAAACACACTTTGAAACATGCTGAGGATTTAGGACCCCCTCTCCTCTTGACCAAGTAAGGTTAAACATTCTGCCAAGAGTTGCGTTTGAATTGAAATTTTTTTTATACTTTTACCAGGAATGAACTACATTACTCATTTACTATAGTTTAATATGTCAGAACTGTTTATTTTAAGTTTTTTAACAAAGATTTTGTTGCCATGGTTGGAACAAAGATTTTGTTGCCATGGTTGGAAAACAAACAACATTTCTGTGAAATCTTTCAAGATGCTGTATTATAAAACATCTACTGTTACTTTTTTAGCTGATTCATGCATTTTCATGAATAAACATGAATAATATTATTGCATTTTTTGTTTACAAATAAGCAAGAATATTCATGAATTTTAATGGTTCATGAATTTTATTCATTCATGAACATTCCTGAAAAATTCATCAAATTATTCATGAACAGTTCATGAAGATCCAATGAACTTATTATTGGACATTCTTGAAATGATGAATCTTCATGAATATGACTCTTCATGAATTATTCATGAAAAAAAATATTCATGAATATTCATCAATTTTCTTTCATGAATAAAAATTCATGATTTGAAAATGTCCAATAATAAGTTCATAGGATCTTCATGAATATTTCATGAACATTTCATGAACAAAATTCATGAAAAATTCAAGGAAATTCATGAATTATTCATGATCGTCTCGCAGGGGCACTGCTGTTTTATGTAAGAAAATTGAGCTATATAAGGTAACTGAATGATGGCACATAAAAGGAAGAAAAATCCGTTAAATCTGGATAATTTTTTAAAGATAGAGTCTAGTTTTATTTGGAAATATGGCAAACTATATATTTTCGGAAAGGTCTATGCAAGCCCTAATTTTCTGTTTCCACGCCAGATTAAAATAATCCAAGATGGCGGCAAAATATTCAATATGGCCGCCAATAGTAAAAATGGCCAACTCAGACTTATTGATAAAATTCTTTCAAAATCATGTAAGCTAGGAATAAATAATGCAATTTTATTTATTTTTTACAATTTATTTCTTATAAAATATTTATAAAGACAGTAATCTTATCAAAATATGGTCACTTAACGACAGAGTTCTTCTGGACATCGCAAAGAAGAAATGTGTCAATATTATGAAATTGGCAAAGACTGGGGAAAAAGCATTTACTACAGTAAATTCACAGCTTTATTTTGAATTTATATAGATCTTTAAATACATAAAAAAAAAAATTCTGCATCAATTACTAATTGTAAATATTCAGTCTAAATTATCCATGCTTCCTGGACAAGTTGAATGTTAAGTTCCTGCTTAAACTTCCAGCGGGTACCATAATTATGATATGGAAAGATCCTAGCATTTTCCCGAAGTCTGTATATTCTCACTGAAAAAAAAAATTAACCACAAAGTATATCATGTTCATAACAAAATTATAAATATTTTTTACAGTTATCAGTAAAACAATAAATAAACATTTTCTTTTATCACATTAGAACTTCGGGTTATGCTACAGTAGTTAAGAGTTCAGAGGAAATCCTGGTTACAGAATCAAATTTGTACATTTAATGATTTATTTCAGGGACCGTCTGTTATAGGTTCTTTTTTATATGTAGTAGGTAATGACCATAGTTTTCATGGATTTTTTTCCATAAAGTCTAAAATTATTTTATCTCACATTTTCTATTTTCTGTTGTGATCTAACGATACAAACTGCATAAATTTAAAGGTACTTAGAAACTGTTCAAAAGTGCGCGTCGGGTGACGACTTTTGAGTGGAATCCGGGTGAATTATTTTCGGAAATGAATACAGAACCACAAAATTCAGATGCGAAATTTTCTCAGCTTTCTAATAGTGTATGTTGTATAAAAATATTCCGATTACTTACCGTAGTAAAATTGGCCTCTTTCCTTTGAAACGAAAATACATAAACTTCTGCACATTGCATTAAATGCAACAATAACAATGTTAATCTGCAAAATGTAAGCTTTCCTGTGATATGTCAATGTCGTCAATTCCTTAAAAATCGTCTCCCGGAAAGCCAATCAAAATGACGCTATCAACGCCGCGGAGACAAAATTACAGTGCCATGCATCAAAGGGAAAACCCCGCATTTAATTTTAGCACAACTTCGACTCGGTTAATTTTTATTACAAACTTTTCATAATGACATAACACACACATCTTACGAAAGTTCAAACAATGTAGAAAAAATTCATTATACTTAATTTTTAGATAAATATGAATAATTATGCAAAAATTACATTTATAAACACCAATAAATTGCGTTTAAATGGCCCGATTACATAGCTAACTCGGGTTACCTGAACCCCCTATTAGTTGCACACTTTTTAGAATTATTAAAAATTAATTGCACTAAATATGTACTGAGTTCCTGTCAATTAGCTCATTTTCTTTGAAACAATATGTGTAAAAATGGAGGTCATCAGTAACAAAAATTTAAACTAAATTAAATGATGTGTTTTCATTGTTTCAGTCAATGATTCACTAGTGACTAGGCCTATACAAGCTATGATGTCTTTTGACAGACAGATATACACAATTTAAAAAAAAAAATATCAGTATCATTGTGTTGAAAACATAGAAGCCCCACTTCAGTTCAGATCTATGGTTGTAATTTTCTAGAATTTCTAAAGTAATGAAAAAAATATTCATTTTTGTTTAGATTACATGTACATTAAAATATTTATATAATATTTTTATCATTGTAGCTGTCAAGAGTATCAGGCTTAAAGAATGAATAAATGAAAAATGCATCATTTCTCCACAGGGTATGTATACTTCTAAAGCAAGTCACATTTTTAAAGTGTATATGTATTCTATGTGAAATGTTTCAATGCATTTTTCAATTTCATTTTTTATAAAACAAATTTTTTTCAATAATGGTATTTCCTGATTTTCAGAATTCATTTTATCCACAAGAACATGAAGTGATGGAAATAATTTGCACCTGCCCAGCATTCCTAGGCCTACAGTCTATCATTGGATTTGAAAAGAAATGTTTATTTAATAAATTTTCTAGATAAATAAAATAATTAAACTTTTTTATTTATTTACTGTTCATGTGTTGAAAAGGCCATTAAGATTTGAAAATCTTAACTTGCATACTATTTTGTGTGGAGGGTACTAATGTACATAAAGATCTTATGTCCAGCATGTGCATTGTGTTCATTTATCTTTTAATAAAAAAAAACCAGAAGACTAGACATCCCCTTAATTGATTCAAAATAGGATAGGGGACCTCCATTTGATTCTGAGGGAAAGGGGGGGGGGCGAGTTTTTCCAAATCAGATTTTTTTTTAATTTCATGTCAATGAAGGACAGATTAATATTTATTTCCAATTAATGAAGGACAAATTATTTATTTATTTTCCCCTTCATTGAAAAGTCTAACATGAAGAAAAATGTTAAAATCCGGAGATCACTGATCTGCAAGTATTTATTTCTAAAATCCGCTAGCCCCCCCCCCCCCCCCCCCCCCCCCCCCTCGGAATAAAATGGTTGTCTCCTTAACAAATACAGGAGTATAACCCAATCCTTTCTAATTAGTTCCTAAAACTTAAATCCTAGTTAATATCCCTTAATTAACAGTAAGCGGTCTGATTGCAGAAAGAAAAAAAAAATATTAACACAAGTTTGTGTACGATAGGCGTCGGAAGCAAAAAATATTAACACAAGTTTGTGTACGATAGGCGTCGGAAGCAAATGAAAGGGGCTAATTGAAAGGGGGTGGGGGCTTAACCAAAAGAAAAAAAGGTAAATTCCAATGCCTACATTACGTATAAGTATGGAGGCTAATCCCTATCCCCCCACCCCCAACCCGGTTCCGACGCCTATGCGTACAGTAGTGTGAGAGGGGAAAAGATATATAATTAATTAATAATGAAGGCTATATCTTAATTAACCATTTGTGTTCTACATAAATATATCGGCAATATTTAGACCTGTTTGTAATTGTATGTAATACTACATACACATCTTTGAGGAAATGCGGGAGGTTTGAAAGACATTAAATGTATACAATATATGGAGAACGAATACAAAGAAAAGAAAGAACTGTCAACAATTTTTATGCATACCGTTTGATTATGTAAAAAAAAGAGTCCAGCCCTGTCCGCATGTATATTTATT
This sequence comes from Saccostrea cuccullata, assembly GCF_032062105.1. Lineage (NCBI taxonomy): Eukaryota > Metazoa > Mollusca > Bivalvia > Ostreida > Ostreidae > Saccostrea > Saccostrea cuccullata. The sequence goes on along the minus strand of NW_026921831.1, from coordinate 36,841 downwards.
TAAAATTTACGAGGTAAACAAACTATATCAAGTACTCAAGAGTTATCTCCCATGCTGGGTCAATGATGCGTTTGAAAACTAAAATTAGATTGTCTCTTCCAAGATTTCAATTTTTAATCAAAAAGTGCAAGGGCAAGGCGACAATCTAAAAAGTAGGTTTTTATTTTAAATTATTTATTTTATTGTATTGTTTTCAAAAAGTGATGCTCATTTCTTTGTAATCCTTTAGTTAATTTATAATTCGCGATGAAATTAGGAAAATATCCTATTTTTCATACATTACTGACCGTTTAAGCTGAATAACTTAATTATATCGAAAAACTAACTGAATGAACATCTCTTTTGAGAAAGTATAGATACATAGTGCCAACATAAAACATTTTGCAGTTAATTCTTTGATTGCCGTGCCCTTGCACTTTTTGGTTAAATTTGACATCTCATTTCTTGACCTAAAATCGGAGCCCACGTGACTTCAGGGGGTCACATGATGTCAAAAAATACCGATGTGAAAAGCGATGGACATACTCTTCAAGATAAGAAATAGCTATTTTATCTAGAGTGTCTTTCTCAAAAATAAAACTGTTAAACATTATTTGTATCGGATTCCGTGACTTTTTATAGAAAATGTTGCCTTAACTGTACTGCGTTGCTTAACTTGCCTGAAATAGAGGGAGACTCTACCGCATCACCAGAAAAGCTAGCTCACTGGCAAGGCAGTATAAGTTCCCTATATACTTTCCGCTACACTTCCCCCCGCTCAGGGAAGCTTCGACCCGAAGCTTAGCATGAGTTCTCTCTGAGTATCTGGGCCTCTTCAGCTACGGCAACCAATGCCGTTCCCGGACACGAAGTCCGTACCTGGACACAAAGTCCTAGTCTTAGAGCTTCCTGAAGCAGATCAGAACCTGACTTCAGATACGGCAACCCCTGCCGTCCACAGACACGAAGTCTGTATATGGACACTTAGTCCTAACTCAAAGACTTCCTGAAGAAAGACGCCAGACACCAGAGTCACTACGCTGCCACCAATTTTGTAACGTGAAGCGGTCACCCATCCAAGGGTTAAACAGGCTCGCCGTTGCTTAACTTGCCTGAAATAGAGGGAGACTCTACCGCATCACCAGAAAAGCTAGCTCACTGGCAAGGCAGTATAAGTTCCCTATATACTGTCCGCTACACAGTATCTAATTTCTCAGATATGCATTTTAACAACAAGGCATAGAAAGACAACTGTGTTATGTGTACATTACAGATTTTTGTGACAACTGATACACTTATATCTAAATAATATTTGAGTTATACAAGAAAACGAAATTACAGAACTTATTCCCGATTCATATTCAATTTTGCTATTATATTTATAATTTACTTTAAAAAATATAGATAAGCATTAATTAAAAAAATCATTATTCATAAATGTTGATCGAATTTTAAAAAAAATGTTGGCCAGGAACGTTTGTTGATAATTGCAGCAGTCAATGCCCTCCAGACTTTTATGGACAGCTCTGTAGAGAATCATGTAATAACTGTACACCGTGTCATATAATAATCATTATACAGTAAAATATAAGATTTTTAATTGAAAAGCTTCATGTTTTACAAGCACCACTCTAGAAAAGTATACCATGGAACCCTAAAAAAAAGCCTTACAATTTATTTATTGACCATGAAATAAAATTATGCTACAATTCTTCCATAACTCAAACAATTTGAATAATCATCGGGGAATTTTTTAATGAATTACCGGTAGTTTTTGATTTATAAATAAGTTATCAAAAGAGAACATTTACTTTATTTTTTAAAAAAGTTGAAAATACCGGGAATTGTGATTTATTTAATTCTTTTGTCTTTGCTTGTGTTTACATGTACTTGGCCATTTAATGTTTATGACATGGTATCAACACCCGTGGTTTCAATCGCCTTAGGGCAGAAAATCAGTGCATGCTATTTGGGTATACGTATCAGCGTTTCACATCATTGAACATGCTGGTCAACAATGACCCTAATTTCCATCTACCGGTATATAATGCAAAAATAAAATTGATTAATAAAATGTGTATGAATTTGTTTTAGTATTAATTGATTTTGAACATAACCTGATAGTTCCATTCTGGTGATTTAGAGATGTACATTCTAACACTTAAAACTGAGTATTATAGAGAAATTAACAATAACTAAATTGAAATGTCAATAAAAATAATCATGACTGAAAAATAATACTTGGCAAAATTTAGAACATTTTTTTCTAAAAGCCTAATTCCCTTTGAGTATCCCGATAGTATGGAAATTGGCCATATAATGATGAGATCTATTTAAAGCTAATATTTACTGGTGGAAAATAATTAATTCACGTTTAATTTTCTGTTTGAAAAATAATTGGGAACCAGTATAAAATTCAATACACCCGATAATTGTGATTAAATGTTCATGTTCAGTTTATTTCATACATGTACGTGTGAAACTCGTTTTCCTTCAATAAATAATCATTCATTGACAATTTGTTTCTGTGCGTGTACTGTTCATAAACGACCTTCGCATACATGTAAGGAGTCCTTGCATAATACCCAGAATCAATTTCTACTGCCTTTTATAGTTCCATTGTTTATTGTAAAGCTCATTTCTGAGTTAGCCCCGCCCGTTAAATTAATAAAACCCCGCCCACTGGGACTGCTCTCTTGGACCGCTGGGACCGCTCTGGGACTGCTGTGGGACTGCTCTGGGACTGCTGTGGGACTGCTTAGCAGTCCCAGAAAGTAGTCCCCGGGACTACTAGTACTTTGGGACTGCTTTGTGTCAGGTTGGGTCTGATCGGTACTGTACATATACCGTCTGTTGTGAAATATGAAAATATTTCAAAAGAAATAGAAACGTCACAGAGAGAAGGAAGGACGCCTCACTGTTGCGGATCAGGTAAGAACTTGTTTTTTTTTTCTTATGACATCTATAGTCTACGAATAATTATAACTCCAATTAAATATAGTAAATTATAGATTGCTTTATTAGCTCAGCTGAGCCGAAGGCTCAAGTGAGCTTTTCTGATCACATTTTGTCCGTCGTCCGTCCGTCCGCCTGTCTGTCTGTCGATCCGTCTGTCTGTCTGTAAACTTTTCACATTTTCCACTTCTTCTCAAGAACCACTGGGCCAATTTTGACCTCACTTGGCACAAAGCATTCTTGGGTAAAGGGAAATTTAAATTGTTAAAATGAAGGGACATATCCCCTCGCAAGGGGAGATAATCAAGAAAAGACAAAAATAGGGGTGGGTCATTAAAAAATCTTCTTCTCAAGAACCACTGGGCCAGAAAAGCTGAAACTTATGTGAAAGCATCCTAGGGTAGTGTAGATATTAAATTGTTCAAATCATGACCCCCGGGGGAAGGGCGGGGCCACAATGGGTAATCAAAGTTTTACATAGAAATATATAGGAAAAATCTTTGAAAATCTTCTTCTCAAGAACTACTGGGTCAGAAAAGCTGAAACTTATGTGAAAGCATCCTAGGGTAGTGTAGATATTAAATTGTTTAAATCATGACCCCCGGGGGAAGGGCGGGGGCCGCAATGGGGAATCAAAGTTTTACATAAAAATATATAGGAAAAATCTTTGAAAATCTTCTTCTCAAGAACTACTGGGTCAGAAAAGCTGAAACTTATGTGAAAGCATCCTAGGGTAGTGTAGATATTAAATTGTTTAAATCATGACCCCCGGGGGAAGGGCGGGGGCCACAATGGGGAATCAAAGTTTTACATAGAAATATATAAGAAAAATCTTTGAAAATCTTCTTCTCAAGAACCACTGGGCCAGAAAAACTGAAACTTATGTGGAAGCATCCTGGTATAGTGTAGATTCTAAATTAAATCATAACCCCCGGGGGAAGGGTGGGGCCACAATTGGTAATCAAAGTTTTACATAGAAATATATTGGAAAAATCTTTGAAAATCTTCTTCTCAAGAACCACCGGGACAGAAAAGTTGGAACTTATGTGGAAGCATTCTTGGGTAATATAGATTTTAAATTGTTCAAATCATGACCCCCCAGGGGAAGGGTGGAGCCACAATGGGGGGATCAAAGTTTTACATAAAAATATATAGGAAAAATCTTTGAAAATCTTTTCAAGAACCACTGGGCCAGAAAAGCTGAAACTTATTTGCACATGGAAGGATCCTGGCGTAGTTGATTTCAGAATGTCTTAATTATGATCAGTGGGGTTTGGTGGGGATACATAATGAATTACAAGGGGGAAATCTGGTAAAGAACAGAATGGTCAAAGCTTCTCAGGTGAGCGATGTGGCCCATGGGCCTCTTGTTTTAATATTTTGGTTACTTTCATGGCACTTTCATGCACCTTTAATATATGGGAGATCCATCTCCAAGTGTATAAATAAGTTGAAGAAAAACATAGGCTCTCCCAATTTTCTTCTCTTAGCTTTGTGTAATTTATAAATAAACATGTAACTGCATACACTCTTAGTTTTGTATTCTGGCTAGAAAAAAAGAAGCTTCGAGAAACAATATGTTTTAAATTTTTCTTCTCTGGATTCGACGGGAATAACGTACATGTACATGTTAATTTGTGATCACTGTGCTTTGCTGTTAAAATTCTTATTGTTAAATAAGTGTACGAGGGGTGATCAAAAAATTCGCGAACTTTCTCTATGTCTACAAAACCACAATTCAGATTAGAAAACAATTTGGTACACACATAGTCATACACAAGTTCTGTAAATAGCATATGCTGATTCAGAATAAAGTTTTGCTCCTTGTTTGTGACGTCACAATGTGAAAATGACGTCACTGTGTAGGTCACTTGTGACGAAAAATGGCTGTCTTAGTCGTACTCGTTAAAAAAACGACTGTACAAGTTTTTGTATATCTTAAAAATCCCTTGAAAGTAACGTATAATAATATTACACAGTTTATTAAAGGTACTTGGACACAGATTTTAAAGCCACTTGATCCGAAACAGGCACATATTATCTTACAAAATAAAAGTACGTCATTAGATAGATAAGATATAAAAATAAATTTAAAGATTGATTTAATAGTTTATTAGAACAATCCTTGCGTGGAAACCATAGATCAAAAACCTTATTGACAAACAGAAGTTCCTGACAGGAAGTTAAGATCTGTTGTGAAGTCACCTTTAAAAAAAAATAAACTTATCGGATTTATATTATTATGAAGATAATTCAAACCCGACTATTTTTTTTTTCCATAAATAGAAACATAAGTCATAGTATATATAATCCATAGTAATTTTTATACTGGTGTCTCATTATATCGCGGTACTTAAAACTTTTGCATAAAAAATATAATTCCAATTTTTTACTTTAACTTTCATCAAATGATATTCATAAACCAAACTATGGTCTAACTTTTTAGTGTAAAATTATTTCCCAAGCTTGCATCGTTTAACTTGTAGTCTATTTTTAAAACAGGAAGTCTTATTTACCTCCTAAATATTGGAGAGTCTCATAATATCGCAGTATGGGAAAACATACTAACTTGTGGCTGACACGGACTTCAATTCTTATTATAAATTAAACGATGTAATTCTACGTAAAAAATAAACAATTATACAAGCTAAAGACTTTCAAAACATGAACTTTATTACGGATTTTACTAGATTATAAATTCAATGGTCTAAATATAATAAAAATGTGAATGGAACTCTGTAAAATTATGCTTTATTTGAATAAAAACTTTTCCAATGCATGTTCCATTCTTTTTAATCATCACAAAAAATTACATTTAGACGACAGACAGATAGTTATATTCACAACAATGATATGAGCTAAGAATCTGACTTTTTGGAATATACCGCGATACAATGGAACCCGCGATACAATGAGAATCGAGTATATATCAATATGCATATTTAAAGAATAAAGGAAAATCAGATATTTTTAAAGGAATTTTAGTAACGAAGGCTAAAATATTGTCCTTGTACATTTATAAGCACTTTGTTGTGAAAAAAAAAAATACTCGGGTTCGTTCTTCATAAGATATACATGTACGCGATAAATTTAATTTTTAGAAAAGAATTTCACTCGATATCAACATAAGATTATTTTTTATGTGACCTAACAAAAATTGTTTTTTTAACTTTTGAATTTTGATATCTTTCAAAAGAAAAAGACTTTGATGATATAATTTGACAAAAGGTGAAACAATTTATGGACAATTATTTTTCAAGAAGAAAAACGAATATATTTTTTAGCGATTAGAATCGGACCAAGCGGTTTTAAATTAATATTTTCTCTATAATATTACGACTTATATATTTTAAAAGCATTTCACTCAAAAATTAATTTAAAATCTTATTTCATTTAAAAGTTATTAAAACTTAAAATTTTTTGGCGGGTTCGATTGACACATCCTTGCACTTTCACAGATCTGAACTTTATTATTAATTCTTATGAAAAGTGCCAATCCTGATGTGTACCATTAATATAATTACTGAATGCGCCTATCAATTGCAAGTGGAGTTATCATTATACAGTTTATCAACGACTTGTAACTTAAATTAAAAAAAATAACATTTCTGAGGTGGGGTTGGTTTGTATATTTGTGTGCTTTATTAAAAGATATTTTTAACAAGCTTTAATCTTCTAACAGTCTATGAAACCCTCTGCTGCGAGTTTTAAGTGGCGCATCATTTCAGTGTATTTTCTTAATTTTTGAAGGCTTTCCTTTAAAAAAGTATGTTTTATTTGAAAAAAATACTGAAGTAAAAAAAAACTATCCTTTATTTGGTATAATATCAGAAAAATCGTTGAATATCTTTAAGAACATGTTATAAAATTTTGACCTCGTTTAGTTAAAAGAAAAGCGAACTTGTAGTGGGGAGTTTCTTCGTAAAAATTAGTTTCCTACCTTTGCACATCCTCTTTAGTTCATCTGGCCCCAGGATCATGAAACATCTTAAGCTTAAATCAGAATGTTCAATTTTTACTTAAATGTTATGGACTTAAGAAGATACAAATTAAAAGAAAATTGTCCAAAATCTTCTGCGTGAAGAGAAAACGTTTCCTGTGGCCTTCAACTCGACTTTTAGATATATCGGCGACGTATTGTACTTTTACAATGGTAATGTCTATTCCAACGTCGATACGAAATATCCTAATGACTTGAGATAAAAGATATCACAGAGTCTGACACATCTGTTTCATACTTGGATATTACCATTGAAAAAGTTGTCAATGGTAATCTGACAACTAAGCTATATAATAAACGTGATGACTTTAACTTTTCTATACATGTAGTCAACTTCCCTTACTTAATAAGCAGCAATATAATACCTTCATCACCTGCATAGAGTATATATATATCTCAATTGATTCGATATGCAAGAGCGTATGAACAATTCCTAAAACGAGGTAATATCCTGACAAGCAAGTTGATTAAACAAGAATATCAGCAGTCTCGTTTAAAGTTATCATTTCGTATGATTTACGGTCGATACAATGACCTTGTCAGCAAATACAATTTATCATTGAGTCAAATGCTGACTGACGTTTTTAATACTAATTGTTAGTACATAATTCACACTGATTTGACAACGAATTTTTTTCCGTTATAACCTGATCATGACAAGGAACACACGGCGGGTGTGACCTGTCGGCAGGGGATGCTCACTATTCCATGGCACCTGATCCTACCACTGATGTTTCAGGGGTCTGTGTTTGCCCTGCTCCTATTTTGTTTTGTTTTATGGACTTTAATATTGAATACTGTTCGTTATCTTCATATCATTCTTCAATATTGATTCACAAAAGTTTTGTTATTTGCAAATTTTGAGGTTAATTCAATAATCAGTTAACATATAACTGGTGATTAAAAACTTGAGGTAAGTCTGCGTTTGTTTCATGATCTTGGGGCCGGTTTGATGATATCAGATGATATTTTTATATTTTACAATTTTGTAAAAAGAACGAACTGATTGAAAGCTCATCAAAAGTCTATTTAACAATACACTGTTTTGAGCATTTTTTGAGCGAAGCTGACACGGACCTCTTTGTAACACGTACCGGAATTCTTTGTATAGTTTTCATAAATCATACCACACATGCTCAAAAATAATACACAAAACCATAAAATCAAAATATAATACATAATAATATCTCCTGCATGTTTCCATTCTATTATAGCCCATTTGAGGCTCCGATTTATGAAGATGATACTCTACTTCAATTTTTTTGATATTATCCATTTATTTGCAGTACTATGAGGTTAGGATTCTTAATTTTAATACAGGTTATAAATAAAAGACATTTTGTGAGTGCAGAAAGATCAAGTAATTGATTATTAATAGTAATTTTTTCATGATTATTTAAAGCAATATGAGCTTCATTTTTAAGAATTTCATTTTTGCTGGTCAAATGTGTTATTCTGATTAATTTGTGTGTCATTTTATGCCTCGTGAAGAATAAGACAAAAATAAAGCTTTAAAATGTTTCAGATAAAGTATGTCTGTACAATAGAATATATATCCGTATTATATTAGAAAACATTATTGTGCAGTTCTTTTATTCTGTCATTGAAATAGTTCATTAAACATTTGCCACAAAATTTTCCTATGTTGCAAACATGCAACAAATATTGCTTTAGAGTTTTTTAGGTCACCTGAGTTAACTCAGGTGACCTATTGCTATCCGTTTTTGTCTGTCGTCGTGCGCCGTCCGTCGTCCGTCGTGTGTTAACATTTAACATTTTCAGCTTCTTCTCTGAAACCACTGAACAAATTTCAACCAAATTTGATATACAGCATTTATGGGTGAAGGGAAACAGTTTGAATTTCATGGTCCCCCCGGGGGGGGGGGGGCTGAGGGGCGTGACCAAAACGACTAAAATTATTGCAATCTTTAAAAAATCTTCTTCTTTACTCATGAACATCAAGCAGGCAAACTGTTGGCATGACTGTAATCAGCTTTGAGTCCTCTTTCAAAATTATGAAATTCATGGCCCCTGGGTCAGGGGTTCAAGTCCTAGGGCGGAGCTAATTAGAATATATATAGTGAAAATGCATTTATTCTTTGAAAATCTTCTTCTCTGCTCCTGGATATTAAATAAACTTACTAAGTACATAGTTATGATGAGCAAGAGTGCCTCTTGCAGATGTGAATTGTATGGCCCCAGGGTCAGGGGTTCTGCTGTTAGGGCGGGGCTCTATTGATGTTATTGTGAAAATGCATTTATTCTTTGAAAATCTTCTTCTTTACTCCTGTATATTTAATAAACTAACTAAGTACATAGTTATGATGAGAAAGAGTGCTTCTTGCAGATTCGTGAATTTTATGGCCCTAGGGTCAGGGGTTCTGGTGTTAGGGTTGGGCTCTATTGATGATATAATGAAAATGCATTTATACTTTGAAAATCTTCTCTGCTTCAGAGTATTAAATAAACTAACTAAGCATACAGTTATGATGAGCAAGAGTGCTACTTCTAAAATTGTGAATTTTATGACCCCTGGGCTAGGGTTCTGGTGTTAGGGCGGCGCTTTATTGATTATATAGTAAAAATACATTAATTCTTTGAAAATATTTTCCTTTGCGCCTGTGTTTTATTTCAATGATCCAAGTAAATATATTAATAATGATGAAATGAACATCTAGCAAAGTGTTTTTTAAGCCCCCTGTGTCAGAGGGGGCGGGGGGGGGGGTACTGACTCTGAAAATAAATTAATGCTTTGAAATCTGCTCTTTGATGTTTATCAGCCATTTCATTTTAAAATTTGCAAAATTTTGAAATAAGTGGTCCCAGGGTCAGTGGTTCCTTTGGGGTGGGTTCCATAACTGGTTAAAAAGTGGAAGTGAATTTTCTCTTTATTAATCTGATCTACCCCTGGATATTAAGTAACTAGAGTAAACATGCTAATTGTTTAATTGTGATAAGCAATGGTGCCTCTTTTAAAATTCCTAATTTCAAGGCCTCTGGTTTAAAACATGAACCAAATTCAATCGTTTAAAAGTTGTTACATGATACTCAGGTGACCTATAAGGCCCGTGGGCCTCTTGTTAACCTTGACCGTGGATGTAGACAGGGAGACCCTTTGGCACAATACATTTTTATCATTACTGTAGGACTACTTGTAATCTCAGTGAAGAATAATGAAAGCATAAAAGTCTTATTGGTGAATAGAAAAAAAAAAATAAAGTAGTACAATATGTAGATGACATTAATTAGATGGAAGTGAAAAATCTTTGAGAAGGATATGGAAATAACGAACAGTATTCAATCTCAACGTCCATTAAACAATATACAAAATAAGAACAGAACAAACACGGACCTCCGAAACATCAGAGGTGGGATCAGGTGCCATGGAGGAGTGACATCCCCTGCCGACCGGTCACACCCGCCGTGTGCTCGTTGTCATAATCAGGAAATAACGGAAAAAAATCGGTCGTCAATTCAGTGTATAAATAATGGACTAATTAACAATTGGTATGAAAAAGGTCAGTCAGCATTTCATTCAATGATAAATTGTATTTGCTGACAAGGTCATTGTATCGACCATAGAATTTACGAAATGATGACTTTAAACGAGACTGTTGATATTCTTGTTTCATCAACTTGCTCGTCAATAATTTACCTCGTTTAAGAAATTGTTCATACGTAGAGCATGCTCTTGCGTATCGAATCAACTGAGATATATATACTCTATGCAGGTGATGAAGGTATATTACTGCATAAGTACGGGAAGTTGACGATAGAAAAGTTAAAGTCATCACGTTTATCATATAGCTTGGTTGTTAGATTACCATTAGTGTCTTTTTCAAGTAAAATATGCAAGTATGAAGCAGAAGTGTCGGACTCTGTGGTATCTCAAGCTCACCAGGATATATCGTGTCGACGTAGGAATGGAAATTATCATTATTGATTGACAATACGTCGTCGATATATCTAAATGTCGAGTTGAAGGCCACAACAAGTGTCTTCTTCTTTTCACGCATAAATTTTTGCATAAATTCTGCTTCATATGAATATAAAAATAAGTCTGCTAATAACGGAGCGCAATTTGTACCCATGGGAATTCCAATAGATTGTTGAAATACCTGGTCTCCAGAAACCACATAGATATTGTCAGTCAGAAACTCAAACATCTTCTTGATGTCAACTTCAGAGTACTTATATGTGCAATCAGAATCTGTTTTAACAAAATAATTTTTCAAATGACCAATGACGAGGCAGGTAAATTTAGGAGTTCCATTTTTGTTGAGAATCAATGAAAATAATAAAAAAAAATTGAAAATGCTTCTGGTTTAAATTTCAAATTTCAAGCAGTGTGGTGAAAATCAAGACAACATCAAAACAAACTACATGACTGTGATGACTTAAGTTTAATTGGAGTGCTGATACCTTTAAGCTATTAGAAATAGTTTTTACAAAATACTATTGTGTCTATTAATTATCGATCCAAATAAATGCTATCAAAACAGTGTTTGCATTATGGGCTAAAGGGATTTGACCCAATAGGAAAGATTACAGTCATTTAAACGATTGTTATACCAAAATTTGTACACTTATTCTCAGCAATCTCAAATCCATCGAAGTAACTACTTGATGAGATCAATCAAATTTTATTTTTAAAAAAAGTAAAAAGAAATACATTATTATTGATAGGAAAAATTGAAGAAGGTGGACTAAACATGATCCATTTATCCTCCTTCATTTCATATATAAAACATAAATGGGTCACGAGAGTCCTTAAAGACATGCGTACAACAGTGGAGCATGGCAGCGATTATTATCCTGTATTTTTAATCAAAAAGATTTTTACTTTGTGTTTTATTTAACTTAAGAAAAATTCTCAGAATTTTCGCATTATATTGGTAATGGTTTTTGGAAAGATCTTAAAAAAAGCTCTTAGAATTGTTAAAAAAGATTCTTTAAGTTCTACAGATTATTTATAAATAATTAAGTTATTTAATGTTGTTAGAAATATATATGGTACTAATATTTTTAAAACTATTTTAATATTGTTTGAAAAGTATCAGCAAGAGTCAAAAGGGAAGTAAATGTGTATATGACAGAAAGCGGCAGTCAATTTGCAGAACAATAGAAATTTGTTTTACAAAAAATGATGGCTATGATTTATAATTATAATTATAAATTTTCGGTATAATATTATATAAGATGAGAAATTTCTGGATCCAGAATCTAAAAAGTTTACAATGGGAAATTTTTTTAAAGAGGCTGGGGGGTAGCAGCCATTTTTAGACTATTTCAATTCCTTTAAAAAGAGAGCTCTATATAAAGATATACAAAATGATCAAATTTTAATACTAAAATGTCTGAATTTTATCTTTGTAAAATGATAGTTGACAGCTAAAGATACCGTATCTAAGAAAAACTAGAAAAATGACCAGTCAGCAAGGGCCCCGCCATGGGGTAGAATTATAAGGGTGCAGCTTATGGAATGATTCAAAAATATATGAAAAATAAGAAACAGCAACTGTATCTTTAAAATTTCAAGATAATTCCTGAATATCCAAAAACCTCTTAATAATTAATATCCTTGTATTTACATAAGGCAGTAAAGAACAACTCAACACTGAATGTATATCTGAACAATAATGAAGCTTGTGTTATATAATATGCCAGCCTTCAATGAATGCAAATACATATCATGAAGGCTTGACCTTACTTCAAAACAAACAGCAGTTGCAGACAAAGGTTTTCATTAATCTTAAAGTGACAGATAAGCCTTCTAAATTTTCTGCAGCAGACTAGATAATTAATCCCAAGGGATTAATTGTACTTCTCTCTCATCATTTTCTTCTTAATTTATAATAATAACTTTTTCAGTAATGATAGAATGAGGTTTTTATCCTACTACCTTAAAAATCAATAATATTCTTGAATTTACATGAAGCAAGAAAAAAATAATAATAATATATCTTCTTTAATCTATTTCTTGTTTTAAGAATTCAATGAAATCAGAACTCATTGTGTAGGGTTTTTCAACAAAAATAAAGTAAAAACATTTGTACTTCAATCCACTTAAATGGACTTAACTTCAAAACAAACTTCATTTGTAGACAGAGGTGGTAATTAATCTCAATGTGACAGATAAAGATAATGCTTTGGATTTTCTTCAGGAGGAAAGATAATTAATTCCAAGGGACTCTCTTCATTGCAGTATTCAGTTTACAAAACATTTTCAGAATTTCTCTCTTTGCCAATTCATTCTTATATAAAGTTAAGGAATCTACCCCACCACCCCAGCTCCAAACCAGAGGACATAGAGAAAGAAACTAGCATCAAAATATGTCTTTTTGCCTACTGAACAACCATACCGAATTTGAACTTAATTGGACTATCATAAAAAAAAGTTATTAGGAAAAAACAGAAAATTTGTGGACGGAAGAATGACAGACGGACAGACAGACGGACGGACAGACAGACAGACAAAGTGATTACTATAGGGCACCCGCAAATCCTTGCGAGGCCCTAAATATGTTAAATCTGGTGGTTAATTTGGGATTAATTTGTTGACCCACTAGCAACCTTAAACCTTTTTTTCAAGGTTATGGGGTATTACCCAGTACACCTTTCGTTTTGAATTTACATAATCATTTTCAATAGCTTGATACCAATTTTCAAGATGGTAACGTGTTTACAATCATAAAAAAATAAAAATCAATGGTTCTGAAAATAAGCCACGGATTATTTTAAGTTTAGGTAAGAAAGTGGGGGTGCGAGACAGATGGACGGACAAATATGAAAAAATATTTGTATTTCCAACAGTTAATTTAATATACATCCTCTCTTTCGAGAACAAATCAGAATAACATGAAGTGAAATTTGTGAATTTCAGTGACCCGAATTACAATGTACAAACCAGAGATTTGTTCTTTTTTTTACTGACTTTGAATTCCTGTGTATCGAAATGTTGCGATTAAGAATCACATAATTTTGGGACTATTTTTATTTTAATTGTCAAATTTACAAGGGCCATGTTTTCCACAATAATTGTAATAATTCTTAAATACTCAAAATATATAACAAACGTTTTGAGATGGCACACAAATCAGTAGAAAAACGTGTCGTGTGAGGAAACGTTATTTTATGCTTTCTTTTTGATACCAGAGTGTTTTTCATGCACGAGTAGACACACTGACAAAAACTCAGAACTCGACTTTTAGTATTTAATTTTTAAAGATTTTTTTTTTAATTTTCATTACATAAAATACCTTGATTAAGGTATTTTAAATACCTTGATAGAGCTATATAGCTTTATCAAGCTATATACCTTTATCGGGGTATTGTGCTGGACCTGGCACATGCCATCGGAGGTACTGAAATATCGTAAAATTGTTGCAAAATAATATTTTCATGGATTTTGGGGGGAAATTATTAATTTTGTTTAGCGTTTATAACGTCACTAGAACACAAATTTTATAACTTCTATGTATTTTAGTGAAAATTTTGTTCCAAACAGCGTGAATACAAAAATAATTTATAACCAAAAATCAGCTCAATATCTGCAAGCGTAAATGAAAAAAAGTGCGGAAAACCAAGTGTGCGAGACAGATGGACGGACGGATTAAGATGAAACTGGTTTCACCGACAAGGGACTAATAGATAGTTATATGATATAAATTGCAAATTCTTAGGCCATAACTGCAAACAAATAGTACTACATGTAAAGGTGAAGGCAAGTCAAAAATACACAATATAACAGGAAAGATTATCATGGAGCATGGAGAATTATATGCAAACTCCTTCTCTGATACTTTACATACTTGCTTGTTGTTTGTCTCTGATATTTCTCTGATATTTCTTGATTTGTTTTTACCACGTTTCACAATTTGAAATTATAAATATCTTTACTCTGCTTCAACTTTCACATTTTTTGCAAAAATTCTTCGAAATCATGGATTGATATTTTGAAAACTCTCTACCACGTACCTTCTTAATTTCATTTTTCATATTTTTTTGCAAATTATATTTCAATTTGAATGGGATCATCGTATATGTATAAAATATTTATATCATTTCATTCTTAATGGTCAAAACAGTTCATGTGTATAGATTAAAAACTAGATTAAAAAGCATATTCATGAGTTGGCGAATATTAAAGCCAAATTTAAGTCTTGACTTTTTGTGCCTTTTTCGTGAAAACCAATTTTAGTCTTGCCTAAGTTTCTCCGCCTTTTTCGTGAAACTCAGCTAAGCCTGAATTGTGCGCTAGTTACTTATTTTAAATTCAGGACTAAGCTTACTCTTGGTCGTAAGCGGTTTTTGTAAGAAAAAGCCCTCCGATGTTTTAGAGGTCAGTGTTCGTTCTGTTCCTGATTTATATTGTTTGAATGGACTTCTTAAGTTGAATACTGTTTATTATCTTCATATTTGATAACTTCGTTTTCTTTTTTCCAGCTGGGGAATTTGGCGATAGAAAAGTCATGGGGTTTTGGTTCGGGAACGAGAAGCGAACCAAAACCTCCGGGTCACGAAGCAAGTGTCCTTCTATTATGCTTCTGTCACAAGGTGCATGTAGTTTAGTAGATTCATGTAAGAATAGGATAATATTTCAACGAAAATGGGCATAAAATGCATAATTAGATAAATGGCTTTTGATGATTATATGTGACCATCATAATTTATGCATACATATCCTACATTTATTGTAAAACAAAAATAAAACAAAATCAATATTTTCATGATTCATATTTACATTTTGAAAAAGGTTTGCCTTCTGAGTAATGTCTATATTAGTCGTTAAGAGGAAACCTATGTCAGTGTCCTCCAATACATACTTTTTAAAAGGTGTTGATATAAAATCATGACTTCCGCAATACGAGGAATTGTAAAGACATTCTCAGGTTTGTGTTATAACAATAGCACAGAGAATGCAATAGCAAGGGATATATTATTCGGAAATTAATTGATGAGCAAAGGTCTTTCTTGATAGAAATAGTACTTTTGACATTTTTTTCAAATTTAGAATTAAACAATAAATTGGTCAATTATTTGCTGTAAAAAAAAAAGAAAGAGAAGAATTAGCGACATAGTATTTATTTATTTTTCAATTTTATTTCAATCATATATTAACAAAAAAGTGGAGATTATACCTCCTCGGAGGCCCTCCTAAATATATCTTCACCTGGGGTGCCAGGAGCTCCCTGGATCAGATAGAAAGAATCAGTACATTTAATATTTGATATACATATATTTAGATGTCCACACTTCAATAAAATAGAACCATTGGACCATAGAACCGTTGGAAAAAATACAGTTATATGTATAAATAGATAATATAATATTCCACTTACATTACATTACATTTTCATGTACATGTAACGTTAAGAAGAAAAACAGATTTAATTTCTAAAGAAGTAATCGTAGGAGGACACCAACGCACAAGAGTCCACATTACCCCCTACGAAAGTATACACTAAAGGCCAGGTCACCTTTGGATCAATAATTTCATAATTTTTCTGACAATTCTCTGATGATATCGAAATCACATACAATATTTTTTGATAATTTTATTATGAAATAGAACCGAGTAAGTGCCTTTTTAAAGAAATGCCATAAACTCTGATTAGTCACATTCTCATTTAAAAGTCTACATTTCATTTTATATTTATATACATGTATTTTGTAGGCAATAAAGGACAATGTATTGTTTAAAGTGAAAATAATTTTATTACAATATCTTGGAAAACCAATGACAATAACTTTCCATGACACATCTACGTTTAAATGTTATTTTACTCCAAATTGGTTTTGCTACACAATAATAAAAAATAAGGTACTTAAAGTCCTCCTCTACATTACAAATCGAACACTTACACATTACACTTAAGTCTTTTTTTTTCATTTACTCAAGATTATTTGATTATATATCAAATAGTAAATTATTAATTTAGGACAGGGTTCTTATGTTTGGATAGTGGTGATAAAGTGTACATCTATTACGAGAAAATCTACGTACGAATTAATCATATATGCGCACCAGGGGCTCGTTTCTCAAAAAGGCCTACGACCAGTCGTAAGCTTAGTCCGGACTAAATCAGTGACTAAACCCGAGAATCTATGGAATCCGGATAGGGCCATATAGTTCACTATCGCATCATCGCACCATCGAGGTTTGGGTTGATAATGCGATGACACAATGATGCGATGACGATGAAGCAATGGTGCGATAACGATGAAGTTATGTTGCGACAGTGCGATAACGATGAAGCGATGGCACGATAATGCGATGGCGATGGTGCGATAGCACGATGAAGCGATGGTGCGATAACATGATGTTGCTATAGTGATGGCACGATGGTGCAATGACGATGACGCGATGGTACGATAACGATGAAGCAATATTCACTTTTACTCTATCGTTCAATCGCATCATCGTCATCGCATTATCGCTTGATCGCATCATCGTCATCGCGCTATCGCACCATAGCTCCATCGCCATCGCATCATTGCTTCATCGTTATCGCACCATTGCATTATCGCGCCATCGACCTATTAGTCGATACTCGATGGTGCGATAGTGAACTGCATGGCCCTATCCGGATTCCATAAGAATCGGACTAAGTTGCGTTCCACAAAAAGGCGGACACTTAGTCGAGACTAAATTTGGGTTTAAATCTAGGCCTACTCATGAGTAGGCGTAAGTGCTTAGTCTGTATACACATTGGAAAAAAGGCATGTGTTTTAATCATAAAGAGTAAAAAGAATTATTAATTTATACGTATACGATATTATACCTATTCATATACATGTACATAATTATATGATATGCCGAAAATCGTGAAAATTCTTAAACAGCATACTGTAGTATGAGGGAAATTAGAATGGTAGTTAAATCCATCGAAGATGCTGACTTTTTCAGCAAAAGGTGGCATGAACTAGAAATTTTTAACTAAGAATTTTGAATAGAAGTTGGTTAAGATTTTTTAAAGAAGTGCCAGAATATCTTCGTTGAGGGTTGTTGGGGGGAGGGGTTCAACCCTATCGGTTTTATTGCAGTTATGTATTTTCTGTATAAATAAATCTGTGTAAATTATGGACTGACTTCAACTTTCAGCATTTCTCTTTTTGCTGAATATTTTGATCACCAAATTAACTGTACTCACCACCACTCTCATCCCCTTCCCCATAAACTTTTAAAAACGATGCTACATGCTGTTTGTGGGTCCTGGATATTTTTTTGTTGTTGGAAATGGATAATGTTTCAATAAAATCCTAAAATAACATCCATTTTTATACCAGTATTTTAGATAATGAAAAAAATATTCGGTAACTATGCCAGCAGCCGAGTTTATGTACTTTAACTTCAGTTGATGTATCTTTGATCCTCCCCTTTAATTGCATATAATTAAATATTATATTAATAGAATATAAAAATTTAAATTTGTAAAATGTTCCAGTATCATAATTAAAGTATTCTGTCCATAATACTGTTCATTCCTATTTCCTATTTAACTGGAGTCACTATCGGGGGGGGGGGGGGGGAGATGTGCATGTAGATGGGTCTATTATTTTTCCGTAAAGATGCTATTGATTCATTGTCAATCTATCACGTTTCTCGGACAAAGTTTGCCTAAAAAAGTTTTTCTTGATAGATTTTTGAACAGAAAAATAATGTATATTATATTTGAAACAACACTTTTCATATAATAATGATAATAATAAAGTGTTGTGAAATGTTTTATTGTTAATGTAAATCGCGACGTTTTAATATCTTTAAGTCTAGATTACATCTTCAATAAAAATTCTTCATCTATAAAAAAAAATAATAATGTATGAAGTTATGAACATATCCATATTAAAAAATGAAAAAGAATTGATATATTTAAGGAAAAGATGGTGATGTTGAAATTTGTACCTTTCCCGATCTAAATGAATCTGAATTGAAAATATTGAAATGGAAAATTCAAATGGAGAAATTTATAAAAATTAATAGATTTCTTGTCTGTAAATTTAAAACTAATTTAGCTTTTGCAAGCCATCATTGATACTGCAATTGCAATATATAGGTACGTATTTTTACATGGACTATGTAAATTATTATATCGATATCAATGTAATACTATGTGTCCAAAATACAATACTAATATTATAAATATACACAGTAGGTATTTACATGTATCAACTGAAATGCCAATATGTCTCATTCGTAATGAATAAATGGATTGATATTATAAAATAAAGACAACTGATACTTTTTCTTCAAAATTCTCTTATCCATGTTTTAATGATTATCATTATGATATTATTTCAATATTGTAAAATTTTCACAGTGCGCCTATGGGCGGGGGCTGCGGTCCTTCACTCTCCCTGCGTAAAGTATTTTGACTAGAGAAAAACTTCCCTGAGATACTGGTTGCACCTCCCACCCACGACTTTCAAATATATAGGTACGAGCCTGTTTCAACCCCATGCCGTATAATTTATGGCTTTTACTCATAGGAAAATTTCTTTTCATTCCAAATTTTCGCAAATACGTTTAATACCGGGTATACACGTTTATATTTTTCTATAGTATATATTTCATTTTTAAAATTAATTTGAGCATACCAAAATACATATAACTATTTAATATAAAAGTTGTGATTGTAGAGGGGGAGGGGTTGTGTCCAAAATAATAAAGATTTGCTCAATTTTTTGTGTGAATTTGGGCCCCTAACCCAACACCAATCTGGCCCTTTTGTCAAGATTTCTGAATCCGCTATTTCTAGCTAGTATGTAAATGCTTTGACCTTGAAAATACAGATAGATTCGTGTATTATATTTTTTGAAAGACGATGAAAAGCCAGGGAAAATTCGTGCTTCTTGTGCTTTACTTTTTATAATCAGGTTAAAGTGTGATCCGTCGCATGTTATTGTACTCTCTAAACCAAATAAAATACGATCTGCGCATGCTTAGTACCTTGCGGAAAGGTCTTAGTCTTAGGCCCAGTATTACGCCATTTTCTGAAACGTGATTTAGGCCCGACTAAATTTTGGCGTAACTTTCTTAGTCGGACTAACTTAGGCCCAAATCTACGACTTTTTGAGAAACGAGCCCCAGGGGCTCGTTTCTCAAAAGGCCTCCGACCAGTCGTAAGCTTAGTCCGGACTAAATCAGTGACTAAACCCGAGAATCGGACTAAGTGGCGTTTCACAAAAAGGCGGAGACTTAGTCGAGACTAAATTTGGGTTAAAATCTAGGCCTGCTCGTGAGTAGGCGTAAGTGCTTAGTCTGTACACACATTTGAAAAAAGGCCTGTGTTTTAATCATAAAGAGTTAAAAGAATGATAATTTTATATGTAAACAATATAATACCTATTATACAATTATATGATATGCCAAAAATCGTGAAAATTATTATACAGCATACTGTATTATGAAGGAAATTAGAAAGGAAGTTAAGCAGACTTTTCCGCAAAAGGTGGTATGAACTAGAAATTTTAACTAAGAATTTTGAATACAAGTAGGGTTAGATTTTTTTGATGATGTGCCAGAATTTCTTTGTAGAGGGTTGGAGAGTGTGGGGAGGGGTCAACCCTACCATTTTTATTGCAGTTATCTGTTTTCTGTATGGATAAAGCTGTGTAATTTATGGACTGACTTCAACTTTCAGCATTTCTCTTTTTGGCTGAATATTTTGATCACCAAATTAACTGTACTAACTGTACCACCACCCCCATCCCCTTCCATATTAACTTTTTAAAAACGATGCTACATGCTGTAGGTCCTTGATAATTTTTTTTTATTTGAAATGGATAATGTTTCAATAAAATCATCAAACAATATCCATTTTTATACTAGTATTTTATATAAGAAAAAAATATTCGGTAACTATGCCATCAAGCGAGTTTATGTACTTTAACTTAAGTTGATGTATCTTTGATTCTCTCTTTTAATTGCATGTAATTAAATATTACATTGTATATTAATAGAGCATGAAATTTTAATATGTAAAATGTTCCAGTATTATAATTAAAGTATTCTGTCCATAATACTGTTCATTCCTATTTCACTGGAGTCACTTTCGAAAGGTAAGATGTGTAGACGAGTCTATTATTTTTTCGTAAAGATGCTTTTGATTAATTGTCAATCTATCACGTTTCTCGGACAAAGTTTCCCTAAAAAGGTTTTTTTTTTTGATAGTTTTTTGAACAGAAAAATAATTTATATTATATTTGAAACAAAACTATTCATATAATAATGATGATGATAAAGTGTTGTAAAATGTTTTATTGTAAATGTAAATCGCGACTTGTTCATATCTTTAAGTCTAGATTACACCTTCAAAAAATTCTTCATCTATGAAAAAAAATAATAATGTATTCATGAACATATCCTCAATAGAAATTGAAAAGGAATGGATAGATTTAAGGAAAAGATGGTGATGTTGAAATTAGTATCCTTCCCGATCTATATGAATCTGATTTGAAAATATTGAAATGGAAATTCAAATGGAGAAATTTATAAAAATTACTAGATTCCTTGTCGGTAATATAGTGCAAGAATTATAGATTTAAATTTTAGCTTTTGCAAGCCATCATTGATTCTGCAATTGCTCTATATAGGTACGTATTTTTACATGGACTACCGGTATGTAAATTATTATATTGATATCAATGTAATCCTATGTGTCCAAAATACAATACTAGTATTATAAATAAACACAATAAGTATATACATGTATCAACTGAAATGCCAGTATGTCTAATTCGTAATGAATAAATGGATTGATAATATAAAATTAAAACAACTTAGGTTTTCTTCAAAATTCTCTTATCCATGTTTTAATGATTATCTTTATGATATGATTTCAAAATTGTTCAGTTTTCACAGTCTGTTTCATTGGCTCCGGTCCTTCTCTCTCTCTCTCTCTCTCTCTCTCTCTCTCTCTCTCTCTCTCTCTGCGTTGAGTATTTTAACTAGAGAAAAACTTCCCTGAGACACTGGTTGCCCCCCCCCCCCCCCGACTTTCAAAGATATTACTACGAGCCTGTTCCAACACCGTGCCATATAATTTATGGGACTCGTAGGAAAACTTTCTTTTTATTTCAAATTTTCGCAAGTACGTATAATACCGGGTATTCTTCTATAGTGTATATTTCAATTTAAATTTTATCTGAGCATACCAAATTACATATAACTATTTAATATAAAAGTTGTGGTTGTAGAGGCGGAGGGGGTTGTGTCCAAAATAATAACAAAAGATTTGCTCAATCAATTTTTTGTTTGGCTGTGGGCCCCTTACCCGACCCCAATCTGCCCTTTTTGTCAATATTTCTGAATCCGCTAATACTAGCTAGTATGTAAATGCGTTGACCTTGAAAATACAGCTTCGTGTATTATATTTGTTTGAACATGTTGAAAGACGATGAAAAGCCAGGGAAAATTCGTGCTTCTTGTGCTTTACTTTTTGTAATCAGGTTTATGATCCGCCGCATGCTATTGTACTCTCTAAACCAAATAAAATACGGTCTGCGCCTGCTAAGTACCTAGCGGAAAGGTCTAAGTTTTAGGCCCAGTCTTCCGCCGTTTTCTGAAACGTGATTTAGGCCCGACTAAATTTTGGCGTAACTTTCTCAGTCGGACTAACTTAGGCCCAAATCTACGACTTCTTGAGAAACGAGCCCCAGAAGTTATCCGCCTTTTCAAACTAGCAAATTGTTGCAATCAGACGCTTTTTCCCAGCCCACCCACCCTTGAACTTATAGTTGAAAGGTCATTAATATAATGAATCATGAGTATTTCTTTTCTGCTGTTGTTTGTTTATCTTGCGGGAAAATGGAATGTGGACCCTGGGGATACCATGCACTCATCAGTGTAGGAAAGTGAACAGAACAGAGCCTTGACCTTCAACAACTAATTGCACGCTAACACTTGTTCAATTGACTTTCTAGTCTGTGTAGTGCAAATTATCTACCACAGACACCTCTTTAATAACGGTTAATTATAAATGGGGAAAAATCATATAAGGGACCTTATTCTCTAACCCCTTTCTAATTGTTGCATTTCCGGTAGGGGGCGGGGACTGGGGGATACTTTTGTGTATGTTAGGATCAAGTGGCCCCATAACCTGGTTGTCTCCCCACCCAGCCTCAAAGCAGGGAGGGGGGGGGGGCGTTTTGGTATGTAATACATAAGTACATGTAGTGCTCACATAAGTTGTCTAAAGTAACTTTATATGGTAACACCCGTGGTTCATGGCCTGTCATGGCTGTTTCCACCTCCACATCACACAAGCGGGCGAGGCCACACTCTGGTCAAGTAAATAGGTACACCAGGTGGCGCTGGAGACAGGGAGAAGGGCAATCTCGCATACACTGGTCCAGAACGTGGTGACCGTTCGGATCGGGCACTTGTGCTTACACTCGCCCCCCCCCCCCCCTATGTATATTGTTATTTGGTACATTTGTAGGTATCCCCAGTCCCCACAAAAAATTGCGGCCTTTTATATCCAAATGAATTATGTTTATTGTAACAAATTTGTGTTTTGTGCTCAAAGTGTCAATAATAAAGTTATAAAACTTAATACAGGTGTTATCATTCCAGGTGTTTACATGATAGGATAGGTCGGATCTGAGTTGTCTGTATGTCTGCTATCGTAGTAGGGATGGACGTAAAACAAAGCGCTTGCGCCGCAAGTGCATTTTAAGAGGGTAGTACAACTAAGCGGAAATTTAAGTTGTGTAAAGGGTGGATACTCCCTGTATCTATAATTAATAACATACTTATTACAGGCCAGCCTTATTTCAAATTAAACTCTGACACATTCTTATCAAATATTTCTTTGACATCAATGCGACATAGTACTGGTATTTCAAAAGATGAAATTGCAATGACTGTTATTAACTTTAGTAAATGCTAAATTAACGTAAAACGATGTTAACTTTTGGTATTTAAATATACAGCAAAAGCAAATTTAGGCAAAATTCATTTCGTTCTTTTACAAAATCATCTAAATTCATGTAAATATACTGCCTTTATTGAAAGTCAAAAATATGTGACATTTGTGAAATAATTTGACAATTTATATTTACAGAATGATTTTCTTCCCTAATTATTTTTTAATCAGTCACTGAAAGTATGTGCAAGTACCCCCTAGTACTTTTGTAATAATTTAAAATATATTTTGATATAAAATTCTAATAAAAAATCATGACTTCCGACACGGGGATTGTGACACGTTGTTTTGATCTCTATTTCACGGGATAAAATTGAACTAGAATATACAACACGGAAATAATTGAATGAACACAGGTCTAGGTTTTCTATGGTTAGAGCCCCCCACCCCCCACTGACAAATTATCACTGACTCCATGCTTCTCAACCCTGCAGTGACTTCCTTTGCTTATATATAGTTCTTAATTTGAATGCTATATGAATTAAATTGAAAATATTTAAACAAACAAAATTACATAAAGCACAGGAAAAAAAAAAGCTTAGGACAGCTCAAAAAAATATTTGGATATCCTCTTCCAAACGACTAGCTGAAGGGCCCGACTTAAAATACTTTTAATAACATTTTTGTGAATATGTTACCTACCTATCATCCTTAGTCGGGAGAGGGCCAACAAGATATTTCAAAGTTTGGTTTATTTATAATGTTTGTGGTATTACCGAGGATAGAATATACAGGTAGTAGCGGAACATTTTTCCCGACTTGTTCTCTTCATTTAACCTCTGCCCCGTTGGGATCTGAGTTAGAGTAGGTCCTCAGTACCCACTTGCTTGTCGTAAAAGGTGACTAAATGGAGTGGTCCTTCGGATGAGACCGTATAAACCGAGGCCCCATGTCACAGTAGGTGTGGCACGATAAAGATCCCTCTTTGCTCAAAGGCCGTAAGTGCCGAGCATAGGCCTAAATTTGCAGCCCTTCACCGGTCTCCGGTCTCCATATCAGTGAAATACTCTGGAGAGGGACGTTAAACAGTATACAATCAATCAATCAATCATTTTTTTAATTTCTTTCCCTCATTTCAATCAAACTATAAATTTGTATATTCAAGATATAGTTTTGCATTCCAATAGTCTACCTGTCTACCAAGTTGTATTTTATGTATCTTAGTGTAGTCTACTTGTGAGCCAAGATATATTGAAATTGGACCAAAACTGTAGGAGGGGTAGCATTCTGAAAGTATTTCACAGAAATTTCTTTTTTTAGTAACGACGGCAACACCGTTCATCAAAATCAAAAAACGATGAAAAGAATTATGTATCTTAGTAAACTGTACTTTTGTGCCAAGTAATATTGAAATCAGTCCAAAACTGAAGGAGGAGCAGTATTTATAAAAATTGTTACATACAGACGGACGCATAAATATCGCATAAGCTCTTCTGGTCCCTGACCAGTATAGCTAAAAATACGAATTTTTTACGATCTAGTTTAACAGGAAACTGATAAAAAAAATGTGTATAAAAATTATGACAGTAAATTAGTTTCTGAAATCGCCTCTTCCTGGATGAACGAATGGATACTTGATCATATCTTTCAAAGTAAGAACATTTTAGTTTGATAGAGTTTTCTCTTGTTTATTTATTCATACTCATATGGGAAATTGCCTTTTAATATTAAAGGGCTCAAAATGAAGGCGTTCATGACCATTAAAAATGATCTTTTAAAATGTGTCAAGTTTGTCTGAACATTACACCTTGGTGTCAACGTCTCATCTAAAGAAAAAAAATACCTGTTATTTTCAGAATATATAATATTTCAAGACAAAATCAGATCTTATTTCATATAAAATCATACGGAAGACAAACTCGTTGCTTGCAAAGAAAATATACAGGAACAAAACTCAATGTATTGCTATGCAGAGGAAATTCGGACTAAATTTGTAATTTTTCATTTTTTTCAAAATTTTTATTTCTTGCAATATTAATCAAAAAGTAAATGTTACATGTATTTTAAGACATCATTTTTCAAATTTTATTTGTGTTTAAGCTGATAAATTATTTCAAATAAAAGAATCCTATGAAATAAAGAAATTCAAAAACATGTACAAAAACCACTGTAGTCAACATATCTCAATAATTTGATCATTAACCCAATATAATATTAATACCATGAGAATGAGGGTAACAAAAGTATCCAGAGACTATAAATAATTAAGAGTTCTTATCAGTCAGATTTTTGCAATATTTGATTTAAAATAGGGAAAAAATATAATTATGACAGGAAATTCGGACTGTAATAATTATCACATTTATGGCCCAACTCTACTTATTTTTTTTTTATAGAGAGCGAACTCTGTTCCATTGCTATATCATTTCATTATTTAAAGAGTTTTGTTGCTTGTAATATTTTGTAAGTGAAGAAAAAAATGGTCATAGTGTGAAAAATTGAGGTATTTCGTCAAAAATTTAAATCAAATTACCAGTTTTTAATAGAAGCTAGAACACACAAGTGTCCATTATTACCATGGTTTAACTTTAGATTAAATAAATAAAACATTTTAAATAAAGGCTCTACTTGAGACCTGACATATTCACAATGTATCATTACTAATCATGTTCATTATCAATATCCTTCGTGTTTCCAACCTCATTCAGTTCATTGTGATTTATTGTGAAGTGATTCTCGATTTTCACATTCAGCAAGTTTACACGTATCAGAACAGTCAAGTCCACTACTCAATGTTGTACACCTTCTTCCATCTTCCAACCTCTTCCGACTGGACTATGTACTTCAGGGTACTGCCAAAGACACCTTTGTTTTCTTACTGTCTGGTAATTTGCTCTCAGGTAGTGCCTCTTCAAACAGTATAAGCAAGGTGAAGCTAGTATCTCCCCCTTTTAAGCACACAATAGGTCGGATAGTTGATCCTTAACCTTACTGGATGATGCTTTTGGAGCCTATAGATGACAAATAAATACTTCTAGCTTGGTCATCAAATCTTGCTACCAGTCATCAGTTTCAATGCACTTGCTTTCCTTTCCCAGCAAATGCACTTAAAGTATCCAGTAAAGGAGTGCAACTAAACTAGTGCCCAACATGCTTAATTTTCGATGCTGGGGGCAAGTTTGTTTATAAAAACAAGTCTAGTGCAAATTTTTCTCCCACATTCAATGAGAATCGGAACTCCAACCTTGTCACTGAATGCCAATGCCATTCCGAAAACATCAGAGTTCTCTGAACAGATCTTTGTGGTACTAAAGCCCTATCTTGCTGCATGAAGATTGATTGATTGCACACTATTTAATGTCCCTCTCCAGAATATTTCACTGATATGGAGACGTCACCATTGCCGGTGAAGGGCTGCAAATTTAGGCCTATGCTCGGCACTTACGGCCTTTGAGCAGGGAGGGATCTTTATCGTGCCACACCTGCTGTGACACAGGGCCTCGGTTTATACGGTCTCATCCGAAGGACTGCCCCATTTACTCGCCTTTTACGAAAAGCAAGGGGGTACTGAGGTTCTATTCTAACCCGGATCCCCACGGGACTGCTGCATGAAGAAGTAAGCGTCGATCTGCTTCTTTACAACATTATTCATTTATTATTATAACTTTAACAAAGATTTTGTTGCAATAATTGAAAAACAAAAGCTTCTTTTATAGTTTTTCATTTTGCATTACTTCATTTTCATGAAAAAACATGAGTAAAAATATTGCTTTTTTGTTTACAAATAAGCAAGAATATTCATGATTAGTTCATGAATTTTATTATTCATTAACAATCTTTAATAGATTTTACAAATCATTCATGAAGAGTTCATGAAAATGCAATGAACTTATTATTGGACAATTCTTGAAATGACGAATCTTCGTGAATATGACTATCCATGAATTATCTATAAAAAACTTTCATGAATATTCATCAATTTTCTTTCATGAATAAAAATTCATGATTTTAAAATGTCCAATAATAAGTTAATAGGATCTTTGATAACTTTTCATGAATAAAATTTTTGAATAATTCAAAGAAAATTATGAGTTATTCGTAATCCTCTCGCCTGGGTAAGGTCAAAACACTTTCCATTACGCATACTGAAATTCAAAGTTTAAAATTTAAACGTATCCAAAAAGTGTGACAAGAATTTTAATAAAGAATAAGAAAAGTATCTTTCATCTAAATATTTTTACAGTGTACAGTTATCTCCATATGCTTCATCGATGTGATTTGACTTTGAAGTAAACATTATATTCCCGAAAGTCAGTCAGTCCTGTATGTCGTCAGTTTTGTTTATATTTACATTCATGTTCCTGTAATTATTTAGCTAAAACATCCTAGAAGTAATGAATTGTTTTTTTTTACAATGACAGCTAGGTTAAGAAAGTAGTTCTAATTGAGAAATTTAAAAATGTGTGTTAACTTTTTTTCTTGAATTTGTTATCGTCAAATCGAACACGGGGAATGAAAAATAAAGATTGGAATTTAAAAAATAACATTATTCTTTTTTAGGTTGATGCTGTTTAATTATTTAATAAATAGCCTTTCAATGGATCACATACCTCGATTATCAGAAGCTGCTTATGTGGGTCTGTGTTGTAAAGTAGGGAGTCCTACAGCAGTGAGGATGAGGAGAGAAGCCATGGACACGGAGGAGGTTGTGAAGAAACATGTACACACCATGAGGGGATTTGTCAGAATGCTGAGTGGGAGTAGGCGTGAGGGATTCAGAATGCGTACTTCTGATATAGATTGCATGATCTGGTGTTCATACCACAAGGTAATCTGTGATCTCTCTCAGATCAGTCTCTACCGTATTCCACAACACACTGTGATCTTGATGGAGTGTGATGATATACCCCCGGGATTTACTAGATTAAATCTGATGAGTCCCTCAAAAGATGAAAATATCAAATCATCCTGTATATTTATGAATAACAAAGTTTATATTTCTAGTGTGTTATTCAGAGATAACTATTTTCGATATTTCAAGTCTCAATTTACCTTTGCCGCCTCTTCCTTCCAACATGGACCTTGTTCTACATACACTCGGGGCCAAAATGCCGAAGCAGACTTAGCGTTTTGTTTCTGCTCACATCACTGGCCAACAATAGCTCTTCCATGGGTACGAAGATGTCGTCAACAAGGTTGGCCATCCGATATTGTTCTATCAGAAGTATTATGTGGGGGATTTCATGTTGTTCCTATCGGTAGCACACCTGGAAATAGAGAAGAATGGAGAATCTCATTCTCAAAAGCGGAACACAAAATTGTGTATTCAATGAATCACTGTCAGTTTTTGTGTTACGGTCTCCTAAAAATTTTTCTAAATGAAGTAATTCATTTTCAAAATGATACACCTATTCTATGTTCATATTTCATAAAAACATCCCTATTTTGGTTGGTCCAGAATGATAACCTACTTTGGACACCGAGTAACTTATTACCATGTTTCTGGGAATGTTTTAAATTATTGATTTACTGGGTACATATCGGAGAATGTCCAAACTTTTTTATTCCCCAAAATAACATGTTTCGAATATAACTTACTGGCTCTGTACAAGCCCTAACGTTCAGTCAGTTGTATGATTTGTATCGTAAGGGGATACCTTGTTTACTATTATGCAAAACACTGAGACCTTACCTCAGTCAGACTATTTTATACAGAACATTGAGGGTCTGTAAAGAGGAGAACAGTATCATATCTGATGCTAGATTGGATGTTAATTTCTTTAAAGAACTGTATTTATACACTTATACACACATTGATCATACTGACGAGTTCAGAGTTTACATGAAAACTATAAAGCAAATGATTATTGGAAACTTAACACCATATCAGATAGTAACGTTACAATACATTACATCAGATTTGTTACGTAACATCGCCTTCTTCATTCAGAGTAGCGTTTCCCCAAATCGATGTCGCAATAAGGTTTATTACAAAATTAGTAAAATATCCACATTGCTTAAAATCTCGTGCAAGTTTGGTTGTACGATAGACATTCTGTATCCTGCTTTGTACTTGTACAGAGAATGTAGGTATGAACATTCACTGAATTGTTTACATGAAGCGCAGAAAATGCCATATCCAAATATTCTGAATTATGCTAAAGATGTAATTTATATTCGGGTTAAGATGCGTCTGGGTAAAACAATAAGGAACGGTGTAGTGAAAGACAAAGTTTTAATCAATGACTACACTTACATTGATGAACTAGTAATTGAACAGAAGATCAATAAGAAGAATGGCTGGCCTGCATTATGGATTCCACCTCTAGTGATGCTACACATGTTGTTCATACTGAATCACCACAGACTGGGTGACACAGTTAGGTCACAACAATCTCTACAGGATCTACACACTCTGCTGCTATATGATAACGGGGTTAATGTACCAGCCGGCCAAAGAAATATTTCATGGGAAATACTTGGAATCTGTCAACAAATCACTGGAGATGTATTAGGATCACTGGAGTCTTACCGATCTTCGTTACAAGAAGATTCATCGCACAATATTAAAGAAGCGACAATGATAAGAATTAAGACACTTACTCGTGAAGATGTGCAATGTTTTTAATTTTTGATAACTTAGAGATTTTGGTAGATGTCTGTTTAGCTTTTTTTAAAATAAACACTTAGTTCTTTTACACTTTGACCGTCCAATCGATTCTTTTGTTTCATAATGGTCGAATTTTCTTTTTTATGATACTGTAAATTTTATTTTTTATTATAGATGATTTTACGTAACTGCATATATAGGCGATAAATCTGAGGTAAATTGTTCCTCTTTTATGCAATATTTTGTACTTTTTTAAAAAAAAAGTATATACCGGTATTATTAAATTTGATGATGCTTTTTACAAAATATTTCTGAAAATGTTGTTGAAGATTATGATAAAATGTAGGAAAATCAACCCATTTTTCAGAAATAAATGTACTCTTTTATTACACAACACATTTAACAAACATCAATAAAACATTAATTTATATGCATTCCTAAAATCAAATGTTAAGCGATAGACGTAAATTATAGAATAAATTAACCGAATGACTAACACTTGTCTCTTGTTTTTTCTTCTTGGATATATATCTTAGTTGATTCGTTACGCAAGAGCATGCTCTACGTATGGACAATTTCTTAAAACGAGGTAAATTATTGACAAGCAAGTTGGTGAAACAAGAATATCAGCAGACTCGTTAAAAGTTATCATTTCGTAAGTTCTATGGTCGATACAATGACTTTGTCAGCAAATAAAATTTATCAATGAGTCAAATACTGCTGGTGTTTTCATACCAATTCTTATACCGTTATCTATGCACTGATATCTCGACCGATTTTCCCGTTATTTCCTGATTATGACAAGTAGCACACGTGTGACGGGTATAAGCAGGGGATGCTCACTCCTCCATGGCACCTGATCCCACCTATGATGATTCGGAGGTACATGTTTGCTTTGCTCCTATTTTGTATTGTTTTATGGACTTTGAGATGGAATATTGTTCGTTATCTCATATCCTTCTTGGAATAACTGACCGGAGGATATGATGGTTTCTATTTTAGTTCCAGAAACGTGGTAGTTGATACTCTTATGGATGACACCATAAACTCATACCAGACAAAATGGCTACTGTGTTGCATGAATACCATTTAAGAAATAAACAACGTTATTCAGTGAACATGGCGTTATGAATAGCAATTGCTCTGCTGGCATATTCCATGATGCGCGCTAGCGCATCATGGAAAATATGCCAGCAGAGCAGTTGCTATTCATAATGCCATGTTCACTGAATAATCGTTGTTTATTACTTATATTTGCATTCTTTGATTATTTTAAAGAATATCAGAGGAAATCCTGACTTACATAAGGACGCGGCTTCTTGTCTTCAGTAATGAAAAACATACGGCTTTTAAATCAGTACACCTGATCAATGATCCTTTACTCTAATAAATCACAAACAATTTATAAAGTATTCCCCTCTCAAACAGTTATCTGGATACAAGCAGCGCTGTCATCACATTCTCTTAATTTTGTTTTGATGCAGTTGTGACGTCATCGATCAACGTTATTGAAACCCTCTGACAAAAATCAATAATTTAACACTGTGATGAAAAATGAAGATGCTTTTATAATGATTACTATTCCAGAATGCTTTTCTATGATTTTTTTTAGCTTTTCATATTTATTTTTAATAGCTGATATCATTCTTGAAGTAGAAAATTTCCTCTTTCTGAGTGTTATTACCCAAGTGTGAAGAGTTATCTTTCTTTGTACAAATATATATGATATGAAAAAATAAAAATATGGCAGTTATCTACAATTTTAAAAAGTTTTATTATACAATTAAATACAATGACCCAAATTGAATTTTTAAAGGTATAAATCATCAATTTTAAATATTCTGAATTTCTTTTTTTTTTTTTAAAGAATATCATTAAAAACTTATTTTTATTCCTTTTATGAAACATTTCATATATATACTTTTCAGCACGTTATATAAATGTAGTAGAATTTGTTCTACACGAAAGTGATAGAGCAATTGCACTCATATCAGAAGCAATTGCGTCTATAGTCCTATAAACGCAGTTGATAACTATATGTTCATAGTGGGAGAGAGCAGTGGATATGCAAATATTGCAAAATGAACTCCAGACCTTTGAGTTAGTTTATTGTGTATATATACGAGTGTTGATCCAAAAGTAATGTCACCAGGTGCCATTATCTTTAATTTTTGGCGTCATATTATCAAATATGACATACCAAAAGATGCATAAAAAGAAATCTAATCAAAATTTTCATTTAATAATTTCAACTTTAATGAATTTTATAGACGTTTAAGATATTAAACATATTGACTGTCGCTGCGTCACAACTAAACGTCATTTTTTAAATTGTAAGTTGTTAGAATGAAAAAAGACAAAACATTATAAAGAATTTTAAAAACATATTATCCCCAAATATTTTAAAAGAAAAAAAAATTTCTAGTCTTAAGTTGAAAATAAAATGACGGCATTGCTTTCTGATCATAAACATAGTTGTTTCAATCTGTTGGATTGAATTTTTAAAAAAATGTAGAGATGGAGACAACCCGCCGAAGCGATCTGTAATGGCTTTTGCTTCAAAATGGGGAAGTAGCCAATAAAACAGTTATGATGAAAATCTGAGTAACTCAGGTGACCTATTGCTATCCGTTTTCAACCGTCGTCGTGCGTCGTCCGTCATGCGTCTTGTGTTAACATTTGAACATTTTCAGCTTCTTCTCTGAAACCACTGAACCAATTTCAACCAAATTTGGTATTCAGCATTGTTTCAACATACTTTGAAAAACTACGCACTTTGAAAAATATTTCAAAGTGCGTTAAATTTGGGACCAAGCTAAACGCACTTTGGAATTTTTTTTTCAAAGTGCGTTAATATCAACCATATTAACGCACTTTGAAAAAAATGTTAAGCTTGACAATGTTCTCACAAATAATTGGTAAGATAAGTAATTTACCCTGGCTAGATAACTTTTTTTATGATGAGGTCACATGAGTCAGAGATATTTAATATTCAAATATCTTAGGCTTTGATAAATGTTATAAAAAGGAAATTGGTATTTTAGAAAAAATAAAAAGATAATTAGGCCTATTTAATATCATTATTTTGTTTCTGTTTAAAAAATTCTAGTTTGTAAAGGAGGGGGGGGGGGGCTAAAAGTGAACAACTTAAAGCATTGAATTAATCTTAAGAAAAAAAGTAGTCAATTTGAGTTTTCAAACTTACGAAAGTTTTTTCTCTCATACGTTTTACTGTACTTACATTTATTTTTTTTTTTAGTTTTCATCTGTTTTGACTTGACTCATTTATTTAAAGTTTTCAACGTCATACCATTTATATTAAGGTATCTGATCCATATTAGCCTCAGATTCAATGGCATTGAATGCATAATAGATATGTATGGGCTGAATACTCAGTGTAGTTAGAACTAAATTTCACCTTTTAGCATAAGAATGTAAGAGTGGGACATGTCCTAATTTATGACCTTTTCCTGCCCATGACGAGTTATTTCCCTTTGATTTTACTTAATAAAAATTAATTTAAAAAAAATATGTCTGGTAAAAAAAATTATTTCTAATTGTTTTTCTATAACCAATTATCAAATATATCTTTCCATTACAGCATTTTTTGATATTTGATGTATTTCTTTTTTTATCTTAAAAACAAAGACTTCAGTGCAATTTTCAATAAGTAATTTCTGCTTAGGTAATAAAATTTTTGAAAACTTCTCTTGCTAAATCCCTTTCTACAATAAAATGCTTAAATATAATATCAGGATATTTACAAACAATTGATATTTAAGGTTAGAAATTTTGATCCTAATATGGGTCGGATACCTTAATGCATACACACACTAGTACCTGTTTTGGGTATAGCATAGGCATCGAAACCGGGTAAAGGGCAAGAGAAGGGGGCTTACCTCCCCACTTCTTTTGGAAAGATATACATCATATAAGCATTGAAAATGCGGCTTTTCCTTTTAGGGGTTTATTACTCCCCTCCCAGGTTTTATTAGCTACCGACGCCTTTGCATTGGAATGATGAATATTTTGACTGATAGGTTTTCTATCAGTCTTCTCCTCTTCTCGACGGGAGTAAATCAATGCCTAAGTGTTTTGAAAGATAAATAACAAACAATCTTTCCATTACTACAATCTGAACCCAAAAGTTTTTTTTTTTACATATTTTTTCAAAGTGCGTTAATTGTCTCCATGATAAAATATATTGATAAAAACTTATAACGCACTTTGAAAAAAATTTTCAAAGTGCGTTGAGTTAGTCCGAAATTTAAAGCACTTTGAAAATTTTTTTCAAAGTGCGTTGATTTTGTCCTAACTTTAACGCACTTTGAAAAAAATTTTCAAAGTGCGTAATTTTTTCAAAGTGCGTTGCCACACAGCATCTACGGCTTAAGGGGAACGAAAGTTGTGAATGTTACGGTCCCCGCCCCCCCTGGGACCTGAGGGATGGGGCCCAAACCACCAAAATCTTTGCAATCTTTAAAAATCTTCTTCTTTACTAGACCTGAACATTAAGCAGTGAAATTGTTGGCATGAATGTAATGAGCATTGGGTCCTCTACCAAAATTATTAAATTCATGGCCCCAGGGTAAGAGGTTCTTGTGCTAGGACGGGGCTATATAGATTATATAGTGAAAATGCATTTATTATTTCTTTGAAAATCTTCTTATCTGATCTTGGGTATTAAATAAACTAACTAAGCACACATTTATGACAAGCAAGAGAGCCACTTCCATAATTGTGAATTCTATGGCCCCAGGGTCAGGTTTTTTGGTATTAGGACGGGGCTCTATTGATCATATAGTGACCATGCATTAATTCTTTGAAAATCTTATCCTCTGCTTCTGAGTATTGAATAAACTAAGTACATGTAAGTATAATTATAATGAGAAAGAGTGCTTTTTCCAAAATTGTGAATTTTTTGGCCCCAGGGTCAGGTTTTCTGATATAAGGGCGGGCCTCTAATGATCTTATAGTGAAAATGCCTTTATTCTTTGACAATCTTCTTCTCTACTTCTGGATATTAAATAAACTAACTAAGCACATAGTTATGATGAGCAAGAGTGCCACTTCCATAATTGTAAATTTTTTGGCCCCAGGGTCAGGGGTGCTGGTGTAAGGACGGGACTCTATTGATCATATAGTGAATTGCATTAATTCTTTGAAAATCTATTTCTTTGCTCCTGGGTTTTATGCCAATGTTCAAAGTATATATACATTTATGATGAAGACAGGTGCATCTAGCAAAAAGGTTATGTTTTATGCCCCTTAGGTCGGGGCGGGGGGAGGGAGGAAGTAACATAGTCTGAAAATAAAATTAATGCTTTGAAATCTGCTCATTAGTATAATCAACCATTTTATGATAAAATTTGGAACATTTTGAAATATGTGGCCCCAGGGTCAGTAGTTCCTTTGGGTTGAGGTGCACAACTGGTTATAAAGTGGAAGTGCATTTTCTCTTTGTTACTCTGATCTACCTCTGGGTATTAAGTAAATAGAGTAAGCATGCTAAGTTTTTGATTATGATAAGCAATGGTGCCTCTTTACAAATTGAATTTCATGGCCTCTGGGGTAAAACACGAACCAATTTTGATTATTTGACATTTGTTACACGATATTCAGATGACCTATAAGGCCTGTTAAACTTTTGTTTTTTGTTATACTAGTAGCATATCTTACCGCATTGGTAATTTCGCTAAACAAACAGTAAAGAAAAAAAACTAATGAAAAGCAAAACAAAAAATTCTATGACACAATTCACGGTTATTGTAACATCATTTCAAGAAATCGCTTTCACTGCCCAGATTAATAAACAACAGGTATGGTTTTTTAAAAATGGGGAAAAATTATAATTAATCATCGCACTATTTATACAAGAGGCCCACGGGCCTTATAGGTCACCTGAGTATCATGTAACAACTTTCCAGCGATTGTATTTGGTTCATGTTTTAAGCCAAAAGCCATGAAATTCACAAATTTTGAAAGAGGCACCATTGCTTATCAAAGGGCAGATTTCAAAGCATTAATTTATTTTTCGTCAAAATACCCCCTTGGTACCCCTGACCCAACAGCCCTGAAATTATCTATTTTGAAAGAGGCCCCTTTTTTCATTATGAGGCCAGCATTTTTTTATGTTTAGGTTTAGTTATGAACATGAGAATAAAAAAGTCTCGAAGGAAAAGGAAATAATTTTTTTTTTGATAAATCAATTATTAACATTTGTGCATTCTTTTTTTATGCTATCCTAATAGGCTCCTTACCACTGGACACATAAAGCTTACAAATAGGAAAGTAGAACATTTAATTGCTTATTTCATCATCTGCCAGTTTGGGCCAGTTATATAAATTTTGTGATGTTGATCAAAATATATCTTAAAAAATCAATTCTTTAAAAGTCTTTCAATATATCTTCATTTTTTTAATATGTGT